>NW_006922185.1:1024271-1037654 GCF_000298275.1 Orycteropus afer afer | reverse complement strand
CACTTGACTGCTAACCAGAAGGCTGGTGGTTCAAACCCACCAGCCACTCCTCGGAAGGAAGATGGGGCAATCTACTTCTGTAGTGATATTGCCTCAGAGACCCAAGGAGAGGTCGCTATGAGTCGGGTCTGACTTGATGGCATATAACAACAACAACATCATTCAGTATAGTGTCCACAGAATCTTTCAATATTGCAACTCACAGGTTAAGTTTTTTCTTCAGTTCTTTTAGCTTGAGAAATGCTGAGCATGTTCTTCCATTCTGGTTTTCTAACTCCAAGTCTTTGCACATTTCATTGTAATAATTGACTTTGTCTTCTTGAGGTGCTCTTTGAAATCTTCTGTTTAGTTCTTTTATCTTGTCATTTCTTCCATTTGCTTTAGTGACTTTCTGCTCAAGGGTAGGTTTCAGAGTCTCTTCTGACATCCATTTTGATATTTTCTTCCTTTCTTGTCCTTTTAATGATCTTTTGCTTTCTTCGTGGATGATGTTCTTGATGTCATCCCACAAATCCTTTGATTTTCTGTCATTGGTGTTCAATTAATCAAATCTATTCTTTAGATGGTCTCTAAATTCAGAAAGGATATATTCAAGGTCATATTTTGGCTCTCATGGACTTCTTTTAATTGTCTTCCACTTGCAGGTTAGCAGCTGATGATCTGTTCCACAATCATCTCCTGGCCTTGTTTTGGCTGAAGATACTGAACTTCTCCAGCACCTCTTTCCACAGATGTAGTCAATTTGATTCCTGTACACTCCATCTGGTGAAGACCACATGTATAGCCACCATTTGTGAAAAAAAGTATTTGCAATGAATAAGTAGTTGGTCTTGAAAAATTCTATCATGTGATCTCAAGCGTTATTTCTTCCACCAAGGCCTTATTTTCCAACTACTGGTAATTCTTCTGTGTTACCAACTTTTGCATTCCAATCTCCAATGATAATCAATACATGTTGATAGTATTTTTGGTCAATTTCAGACAGTAGAAGTTGGTAAAAATCTTCAATTTCCTCATCTTTGGCTTTGGTGGTTGGTGTGTAAATTTGAATAACAGTAGTGTTAACTGGTCTTCCTTGTAGGCGTATGTATATTTTCTTATCACTGACAGTATTGTACTTCCAGATAGATCTTGAAACATTCTTTGATGAATGCCACACCATTCCTCTTTAATTTATCATTCCTAGCAAATGGATCATATGATTTTCTGATTCAGAATGGCCAAAAACAGTCCATTTCCGTTCACTAATGCCTAATAGGATATTGATCTTTACATGTTCTATTTCATTTTTGACAACTTCCAATTTTCCTAGATTCGTACTTCATACTTTCCATGTTAATTAATTAATGGATGTTTGAAGTTGTTTTTTTCTCATTTTGAGCCATGCCACATCAGTAAATAGAAGTCCCAAAAGCTAAAGCTTTCTAACCACTTCATTAAGGTTGGCTCTATCTGAGGAGACATCTCTTCCCCAGTCATATCTTGTATGCTCTCTGACCTGAGTGGCTCATCTTCTGGCACTATAGTTGACAATGTTACAGGACTATTCGTAAAGTTTTCAGTAATATATCAATGTTTCACTGCTATTCATAAGGTTTTCACTGGCCAATTCTTTGAGAAGTGCATGGTCTTTTCCTTTTTCTGAGTCTGTCTTATTCTACAAGCTCTGCCAAACCTGTCCACCATGGGTAACCCTGTTGGCATTTGAAACACCAATGGCATAACCTTCAGCCTCACAGCAACATGCTAGCCTTCACAGTAGGACAAACTGACAGACAAGTTTATCTCCCTTAGTTGTTCCAAACCATCATACTCACTTCCTGATCTCCCTCAGCTGCTCTGAACTGCTGCCTGCCTCACTTCCTGGTCTGTCTCCTTTCTTAAACTGCTCCAAATTGCACCATCGTGGCCCCAGGGCAGCTTTCTGGTCTGTTTGTGTGCTTCCTCAAGGTCCTCTGAACTTCAGTGGAGGTTAATAAGACAGACTCAGAAGAAGGAAGAGGCCATCCACTTTATATCACTTTTTTGCCAAGCCACCAATTCCCAAATGTTAAGTCAATAGATAGCAAGACACATTTGTCATTAAGGACATTCCACCTTTCATTAAACTTGCAGTTTGTCCCTCTATTTGTTGTGCTTTTTTTTTTTTTTTTTGCTAGCATCAGATCCTAAACTTTCTAATACCTTACGCTAGAATTCCTATGCTGTCTTTTCTTCCCCTCATTTTTTGAGAATTTCCATTTTCTTAGATTCATATTTCATACATATCATGTTCCAGTTATCAATGGATGTTGGCAGCTGTATCTTCTTATTTTGAGTTGTGCCAGATCGGCAAATGAAGATCCTGAAACCTTTACTCCATGCAAATCATTGAGGTCAACTGTACTTTGAAGAGAAAGCTCTTCCTCAGTAGAGGGGCTCATCTTCCAGCATTATATCAGACAATGTTCTACTGCTCTTGATAAGGTGTTTTTTTGTTTTGTTTTGTTTTTTTTCCTTCAGAAATAGATTGTCAGATCCCTCTCTCAGTCTGTCTTAGTCTGGAAGTTCTACTGAAAACTGCCCACTGTGGGTAACCATGTTGATATTGGAAACAACACCTCTGGCATCATTGTAACACACAAGCCACCAAATATACCAACAAAATGAAATGAATCACTAGAAGATGGGTATCCTAGGACTTTAGTGAGGTGAAATGGATGGGTAATTGTCATTTTAAATCAGACAATCATATGGTCTAATATTCTGGGAATGACAAATTGAAGAGGAATGGCATAATATTAATTGTCAAAAATAACGTTTCAGGATCTATGCTGAAGTAAACACAGTTAATGATAGGATAATATCCATATATCTTTAAGGATGACCAGTTAATATGACTACTAGTGTAATTTATGCACCAACCACTAATGTCAAAAATGAAGAAACTGAAGATTTCTGCCAACTTGTGAAACCGAGATTACATGGTAGAATTGTGCAAGAACAAAGACTTTTCCATTGGAAATAACTTTTTCCATAAGTGGTGGTAGTCACCACACACTTGACTGCTAACCAGAAGGCTGGCGGTTCAAACTCACCAGCCACTCCTCAGAAGGAAGGTTGGGCAATCCTACTTCCGCAGTGATACTGCCTCGGAAACCCAAGGAGGGGTCGCTATGAGTCGGGGCCGACTCGACGGCACACAACAACAACAACAACATATACGTAGACATTGTCAGATGGAATACACAGAGATCCAATTGATTATATCAGTGGAAAAAGAGAAATGAAAAATTCATTATCATCAGTCAGAACAAGGCCAACAGCTGTCTGTGGAACACACCATCAATTGCTCATATGCAAATACAAGCTGAAGCTGAAGAAAATTGAAACAAGTCCAAAGTATGACCTTGAGACTATCCATCCTGAGTTTAGAGACCATCTCAAGAATAGATTTGATACACTGCACAGTAATGGCTGAAGACCAGAAAAGTTGTTGTATAACATCAAGGACATCATCCATGAATAAAGCAAAAGATCAGTAAAAATGGATGTCAGAAGAGACTGTGGAACTTGCTCTTGAATGTAGTATAGCTAAAGTGAATAGGAGAAAAGATGAAGAAAAAACTGAACAGAAAAATTAAAAAGGCAGCTTGAGAAAATAAATTATCATAATGAAATGTGCAAAGACTTAGAGTTGGAAAAACAAGAGGAAAGAACATGTTTGGCTTTTCTGAAGCTGAAATAACTGAAGAAAAATTCAAGCTTCAAGTTGTAATACTGTAGCTTTCTATGGGCAAAATATTGAATGATGCAGGAATCATCAAAAGAAGATGGAAGGAATATACCACTCCAGGAGGTAGTCTATGATTAAGAGCCAGCAGTCCGAAGGATGAAGTCCAAGCTACACTGAAGACATTGGAGAAAAACAAGGCTCTAGAGATTGACAGGATACCAATTGAGATGATTCCACAAAAGAATGCAATGGTGGAAGTGCTCACACATCTATGCCAAGAAATGTGGAAGACAGCTGCCTGGTCAATCAACTGAAAGAGTTCCATATATGTGTCCATCCCAAAGAAAGATAATCCAACAGAATGCATAAATTATCAAAAAATATCATTAATATCAAACGCAAGTAAAATTTTGCTGCAGATAATTCAAAATGTCATAGAAGTACATCAATAGGGAACAGTGAGAAATTCAAGCCAGATTCAGAAGAGGATATGAAATGAGGAAAATCATTGTTCATGTCAGGTGGATCTTGGCTGAAAGCAGAGAATATCAGAAAAATGTTTACCTGGTGTTTTCTTGATTATGCAAAGAGATTCAATTGTGGGGATCATAATAAATTTTTTGATAGCATTGTGAAGAATGGAAATTAAAGAACATTCAATTGTGCTCATGGGGAAAGTGTATATAGATCAAAAAGGCAGTTGTTTGAACAGAATAAGGGGATACTTCATTGTTTAAAATCAGGAAATGTGTGCATTAGGGTTATATTGTTTACCATATCTATTCAATCTGTATGATGAGCAAATAATATGACAAGGTAGACTATATGAAGAAGAACATAGCATCAGGATACAACCTGTCACATGCAGATCACTTACCTTGCATGCTGAAAGTAAAGGTGGCTGAGAACATTTACTATAATCAAAGACTGGAGACATCAGTATGGATTATATCTCAACATAAAGAAAACATAAATCTTCAGAAGTGGACCAATGAGCAACCTCATGATAAATGGAGAAAATATTGAAGTTGTCAAGGATTTTATTTTACTTGGATCCATAATCAGTGCCCATGGAAGCCAAAACCAAAAAAAAAAAAAAAAAAAAAAAAAACCAAACCAAACCAAACACACTGCGGTCGAGTTGGATCAGACTCATAGCGACCCCTCCTTTGGTTTCCAAGGTGGTTTCACTACACAAGTAGATTTCCCAACCTTCCTTTTGAGGAGTGGCTGGTGGATTTGAACTTCCAGCCTTCTGGTTAGCAGTCATAGGTCTTAGGCACTACGCTAGCAGAACTCCTCCCATGGAAACAGCAGTCAGAAAATCAAATGATGTAATACATAGGGTAAATCTGCTGCAAAATACCTCTTCAAAGTGTTAAAAAGCAAATATATCACTTTGAAGACTAAGGTGTATAGTATTTTCAGTCACTTTGTATACATGTAAAAGTTGAACAATGAATAAGGAAGAGTGAGGAAGAACTGATGCCTTTGGATTATGGTTTTGGCAAAAGATATTGAGTATGCCATGGACTTCCAGAAGAACAAACACATGTTTTGGAAGATATATAGCCAGAATATTCTTTAGAAAAGACAATGATGAGACTTCATCTCATGTGCTTTGGACCTGTTACCAGATAGGCTCACTCCCCAGAGAAGGACATTATGCTTCATAAAGTAGTGAGTAACTAAAGAAGAGAAAGACTGTAAACTAGAATTGACACAGTGGCTGCAACAATGGGCTCAAACAGCCACAATTGTGAGAATGGCACAGGGCTGTGTAGTAGTTCTTTCTGTTGTCCATAGGTATGAGTCAGCACTGACTGAACAGCATCTAACACCAACTTATCTTTCCATCTCTGCATCAACCTAACTTGCCAATGATCATCTTGTTGACTCCTTTGACTTCTCTTCCAGTGATTCTCTGTTGTCATAGGATGACCATCTAGTACTGAGTTTTACTTAGGCTTCCTAAGTAAAATGACCATATAATACAGGAAAGGAAGAACACATGAAGAATGAATATATGAATGAAGAATGAGTGGTGAGGACCAGCGGAGGCTGCACAGCGTTTGTGTTTGCCCTGCAGCTGGGTCTGTGGCTCTGACAGTCTCCAGTGCCTGCTGCTCCCCTTCCTGGATTTCTAAGATTAAAATTCTGTTTATATTTGAATGGATCAGGGAAGTTGTGAGCAAATGGCTTTCCCTCTGACAAACCACTACCCCTAAACTCAGAATTGCTTCCTGAGCCTGAATGCCAGAGTGGAAGGAAACCAGAAACAGACATGGGGCAGGGGAGGGCACAGAGAAGTCCCAGAAGTCCTATGTTCGTACACATTTGTTGACACCTGTTCTGTGCCAGGACTGTTCAAGGTTCTGGGAGCGTGAAAATGAACCTTGTGTCCAGCCCTTTAAGAAGCTCACTTCCTGGTGGAGAGGATAGATAGTCATGTACCTGCTACCAGTAAAGAGAAGGTAGATGGTGGTTTCAAACTAAAGTTGGATGACAGGGAAGACTTGCCAGAGGAAGCTGTGTTTGACCTGGAATAGATACAAAGTGTTCATTTGGGGGTGCATTTTCTCTCATGATTCCTAAGTTCTCTTTTCTGCTTAATATTTTCCAAGATACAGTAGGGCATGATGGCTAAGAACATTGTCCCCTAAGTGGAAGGTAATTGAAGCTAGGACCCTTTGAGCCAGGGAAATACAGAACAAAAAAATGAAAGCAGAAAGAACGATGAAGAAAAATTTATCCCCAAATGAGAACATTTCATCTTTCCTACATCAAATGCAGCTCCTCTGACATGCTTTCGCCTGTCATCTTAGCTTGGTTTGAATTCGCCTATCATCTTAGCTTGGTTTGAACTTGCCACGTTTCCTCAGTTCTTATTCTGGCGCTGCTGCTTATGAGCTGTGTGTTTTTAGCAAGTTTTTAAACTACTCTGTGTCTCAGTTTCTTCTCTGTAAAAATGGAGATAGTAGTATTTTCTCAATCTGTTTGTGTGAGGATCAAAATAAGTTATTAAATATGTTGTTGTTGTTGTTGTTATGTGCCGTCGAGTCAAACCCGACTCATAGCGACCCCTCCTTGGGTTTCCGAGGCAGTATCACTACGGAAGTAGGATTGCCCAACCTTCCTTCCGAGGAGTGGCTGGTGGGTTTGAACCGCCAGCCGTCTGGTTAGCAGGCTTAAAAATAAAGCCTAATGGACATCCTCTTTATCCAGGCCTGTTGGTTGAAAGACTTTGATTTTCCTTGTTGCCTTGCTTCACCAGCTTATTATTTTTTTTCATTATGACAACTCATGACATATGAATAGGTCTATTTCTAAACTCTCTGCTCATTCCACTGATCTATTTGTATATATTTATGGCAATAACAAACTATATTACTGTGGCTTTATAGTATGCTTTGAATCAGGAAGTGTACATTTTGTAATTTTGTTTATTTTTTTTCAGATTGTCCTGTCTAGTCTACATCATTTATATTTCCATATAAATTCTGAAATTAGGTTTTCAATTTCGGTTTTTAAAACGATGGAGGTACTTTTTGATGGTTACAGACAAATTTGCAAGAGAATTGGCATCCTAACAACATTGAGTTTTCAAATTCCCAATAAAATAATATTTTATCTCAGCAATATTTTCTAAAACTGGTGCATACATTTCTAGGGTTTTCAAAAATAGAAATTACCATGATCAATAATCTATGGGTGGATATATAGACATACAAGCTGTACAGGCATAGGAAGGAGAATGGGTCTATACTCATGTATATATATAGGTTTGACAGAAGATATTTCTACATACGTTCTTACATACGGTACAAATATATTCATGAATATAATACTCAGAACAAACCAAACTCACTGCTGTCAAGTCATATCCGACTGACATTGAACCCTCCTTGGGTCTCTGAAACGGTACTACGGAAGTAGATTGGGCAATCTTTCTTCTGAGGAGTGGCTTGTGGGTTTGAACCGCCAGCCTTTTGTTTAGCAGTCAAATGCCTTAGGCACTACGCCATAGTAGAGAAAAAAAAAAAAAAAAATTAAAGACAATGTTGATACATTTTGGAAAAACAAATGCAGTCAGAGTGGAAAGCATTGGTGTCAGGGTGAACCAGAGTAGAAGCATTATATACGTGTTTATTGTTGTTTTAAAAATTTTTGTGATATACTAGATGATACATTACAGATATAATAGAAAGTGTAATGTAATACCTATGTACCCATCATTTAGTTTTGGAAATAAAACATTACAATTACAAAAAGGGAAACAATAAAAGCTATGAATAATACATAGTACACTGTAGAAAAATGAAAAAAGATATTAACAGCTATGTTGATTTAAGCCTCATTTTCTATTTATAGGTAGTAAAAGATAATTAACATTTTTTATATAGTTCTTTCATTCTGTGAACATGCTAAATTAATCTATCAGCTCCAATGTTTGTATATTCCCTCATATCATCTACGTATATAGTCATGTAACTTACAGATAAGATTTACTTTTTATTTTCCAATTGTAATGCTTCTCTCTCTCTCTTTTACAAGCACACATTCTCTCTCTCTCTCTCTCATTTTCTGCTAACCTACAATATACTTTAAATAGAAACAGTGAAAGTGGACATAAGTTAAAATATAATTTGTTCCCAACATTAAACTGAGGAGTATTCACAACTTTAGGATATCTTTCTATCTCTGGACATGACACTATATTCTATGGATTTAGGCCTGCTTTAGTTTTCCTTTCTGGCGAGCTCTGATGGCATAGTGCCTAAGGCATTTGACTGCTGACCAGAAGGCTAGCAGTCCAAACCAACCAGCCACTCCTCAGAAGGAAGGTTGGGCAATCTACTTCCACAGTG
The DNA here is from genome assembly GCF_000298275.1 of Orycteropus afer afer. Taxonomy (NCBI): domain Eukaryota; kingdom Metazoa; phylum Chordata; class Mammalia; order Tubulidentata; family Orycteropodidae; genus Orycteropus; species Orycteropus afer. Next base: position 1,029,071 of record NW_006922185.1, on the reverse strand, counting down.
ATATTGCCTCAGAAACCCAAAGAGGGGTTGCTATGAGTTGAACCTAACATCAAAGCAGTGAGTTTGGTTTGCTTCTGGTTTTAGTTTTCGTTTAATGAAGCAATTGCCTTCATTTAGGTCATGCACTTCTTTTGATAATTTATTCCTTACCTTACATATTATTTTTTGCTCTTTTCTTAAAAATATTTTACATTTTGTGATTGGTGTTTAGAAATACATTGATTTTTTTATATCTAGATTATATATGTTAAAATATTATTGATTTTTTGTATACAGCTGTATATACAGCAAATTTGCCAGATTATCCTATTTCTATTGAATTCTCTTCGTTACTTTATGAGGTAATAGGATCTGTAAATAATGAAAATTTTGCTGCTTCTCTTCCAATCTTTATACATTTTAGGTTTTGTTGCTTTTTCTTTTTTTAATAATATTTTATTTATTTTGGTGGCAATGTACACACACAAACTTACATTCACTTACAATTTCCACATGAACAGTTCAATAACATTGGTTATATGCTTCATTTTGTGTCACTGTGGTAGTTAAATTTGTATGTTAACTTGGCTGGGCCTAGTTGAGTGGCTGGGCAGCTGGTGGTAGTTATTCCCCATGATGAGACTGGCAGTCAGCTCCATGGTGGGATCTACCACAAGCAGCTGAGTAGGTGCCTTTGGGATGTGGTCTGCTTCCTGTATATAATGAGAAGCCTTGGGAATCATCTCTAGATTATGGCACGCTTGAACCCTGCATGTAGCTGTGCTGGTGTTCAGCAGCCTGCCATGCTCTGCTGACCTTAGGACTTGCAATGAATTTAAATTAATGGCCTGCTGTGTGGTTTGGTAATATCAGGACTGTGCGATTTTATTTGTCAACCTTGGGCTTGGTAGCCTCAGCAGCCAGGAGCTGCCAGGAGCTGAAGAGATGCCTCTAGCTTCAGTGAGCTGGGAGCAAGAGACAGAGCTGAAGCTTTCACCCAGCCCCTAGAGCCTGGCACTTTGAACTTGGACTTAAAGCCTCCAAACTGTGAGAGAATAAACTCCTGTTTGTTAAGGCCATCCCATTTGTGGTATATTCCTGTCAGAGTGGCACTAGGTAACCAGAACAGTCATCATTCTTTCTTTACTCATATTGTTTAACCACCATTAATTCACTCCTTGAGGACTAAGGTGCGCCTGACACAAGGCATAATATTTCCAATCGCCTCATATGCATGTGAGAGCTGGACAATGAATAAGGAAGACCGAAGAAGAGTTGATGCTTTTGAGTTGTGGTGCTGGCGAAGAATGCTGAAAGTACCATGGACTGCTAAAAGAACTAACAGATCTGTCCTGGAGGAAGTGCAGCCAGAATGCTGCTTGGAAGCAAGAATGGCCAGACTTCGTCTCACCTATTTTGGTCATGTTGTAAGAAGGGACCATTCCCTGGAGAAGGATGTCATGCTTGGTAGGGTGGAGGGTCGACGAAAGAGGGGGAGGCCTTCAACGAGATGGATTGATACGGTGGCTGCGATGATGGGCTCAAGTATAGCAGGGATTGTGGGGCTGGCACGGGATCGGGCAGTGTTTTGTTCTGCTGTGCATGGGGTCGCTATGAGTCAGAAACGACTCGACGACACTTAACAACAACAACATCAATTCACTCTCTGTCCCTTTAAGTTGTCATCTGTGTTTTAGAGTAGTTGTTGTCAGTTTATAGTAATGTAGATAATTCTTTATAGAGTGTTATGCTGAAGGCAAATATCCTTTATTAATTGAGCTATACTGTTGTTTAGTTTAATGATGACTTCATGGGATAGTTTTGGTTCAAGGTTTAAAGATAATTTGTGGTATTAGATTTTAATGGTGAAGGACCAGGCAGTGTTTTGTTTTTGTTTTGTTGTACATAGAGTTGCTATGAGTCAGAACCAACTTAACAGCAACAATTCAGTCTCAATGAGTCCAATAAGTCTGGTTTCCATGTAAGTTTGAATTTCTCTTCAACACTTTTCCTTCTTTTGATCAGTATCCACCTTTTTTTCCCTAGATCAAAACGTTCTTCGGTAATGGTAGCTGGGCACCATCCGTTTCTTCTGGTCTCATGGCAATGGAGGTGGCAGTTTATGAAGGAAATTAAACCTGCAGAACTTTTCCTTCTTTGATTTCTGGGTCTTACTCTTGTAGGTGAATAGAGATCAATTATTTTATCTTGGCTGACCATTCACAAGCCTTAAGATCCCAGACATTACTACAAACCAAAAAAAACAAACTCACTGCCATCAAATTTATTCTGACTCATAGTGCCCCCTTTGGGTTTCTGAGGTGGGGAATCTTTATGGAAGTAGAATGCCCCATCTTCTTTCTGTGGAGTAGCTGGTGGGTTTGAACTGCCAACCTGTCAGCCTCTGGTTAGCAGTCAAACGCCTTAGGTACTATGCCACCAGAGCTCCTTCAGACACTACTGTTGTTGTTGTTGTTATATGCCGTCGAGTCGGACCAGACTCATAGTGACTCCTCCTTGGGTTTCCGAAGCAGTATCACTATGGAAGTAGATTGCCCCATCTTCCTTCCAAGGAGTGGCTAGTAGGAGGTAGAATTTTGTTGCTTTTTCTTATCTTACATTGATAAGAACCTATCGAACAGTGAACATGGATAAGAGAACAAGCTCTGAATTTTGTATGTGTGGAATTGCTTTTTATATGCTATATAATAATTTTTTTCTAAAAGTCTCACATGTGCTTTATAAAGTGTTTCCTCATTGACTATATGTGTGTATTAGGCCAACACTGATAACTGCATTTTCGGCATCTATATCCTTACTAACATTTTTTTTTTAACCTGGTTGAAAGATACATCCTATTAAAGTCCTGAAGTTACCAATTTTCTCATGAGCTTTTGTCAATTTATACATTACACATTATATTAGATCTACTTTGTCCTCTCTCTCTGTTTAAGAATGACTTTTTTTTTTCTTTTGCCAAAATGTCTCTCTTTCATGTGATGGTCCCTGTTGTGTATCTGTTAGTAGTAGGATACAGGTGGAGATTAAGAAGAAATAATTATGACAATTATTGTTATTTTATGGAAAATTTACCCCTTCAAATGTTCTATGAATATTCATATATTTTGAATTATTTATTTTGGTTTTCCTTGGATTATCATGCTCTTAATTTTTCTTTTTTTTTGGGGGGGTGAGAATGGGGTAGAGATAATTGAGGTTTTATTTTAGCTCTATATTTTTTCACTCTTTGTTTGGAATTAACACAGGCTATTTCTGTTACTTTAATTTTTACTTTTAAATTGTCAGTTGCATAACCCATGGAGTCTAAAGTTAAGTAAGTGGTCTGTCCTCATCCTAAACCATGTGAATACTTTTGGTTCCTTTTACATTCTTTCTTTCCATCTTATGTGTTATTATTAACCAGTATTTTGGGTCTTATGGCACAGATGAATTACTGGTACAGTTTTTCTAGCCAGTCTTTGTGACTTCCACCGGATTACTGGGTGGGTCTATGCAAACAAAGTGTGTGGAACTCAAATGTGGGGATTGGTTAGTTTTGTCATTCTGCTACGCTTAAAGTGAGCCCTTGTAGAGGCAGAAGTGGGGGATCTCACTGCCCTCAAGAGACAATAGCCAGAGGTGGAGTGGAGCTGAGTGTGTCCTTGGGCCTGAGAACCCTCTGCTGGATCTCCTTGTCAGAGAGATGGCACAGACCACCAGCAGAGACCACAGGCAGAAACACTGTTGCAGCAGAATCAAGAGGAACAAGACAGCATAAGGCTTGCTGGCCAAAGGAACGAGGAAAGCTGAGTGCTTTGGGGCAGGAGGTGGAAAGCTGAGTGCTTTGGGGCAGGAGGTTTGCTGGCAGAGTGGGTTGTGCCTAGGTGTACATATCAACAGAGCTAAAAGAGCTTTGTAAAACATGCCTGGGCAAGACAGAGGACTGGCCAAGAGACCAAGGGCCAGGGGGTGTGCTTGAGGGCATAGCAGAGGGGAGACTATCCTGATTGAAGAACTGTGTTCTGAGCACATTGCTGAACCTGAATTGTAACCTGTTAATTTCCTAATAAGTCCCATAATCATTAGTATTGTCCCTGTGTTCTGTGTGGCCATTGCAATGAATTATCAAACCCAGCAAAGAAGTAGTGAGTGCTGTGGGAGGGTTGGCTAGTGTCAGAGTTGGTAAAAAGGCTGAAGGGTGGTGGCATGTCTGGCCTCATGGGAATAAACCTTGGGCTGCTGATGGTGACTCTGTTTCTCTCTCATGAAGTTAGAGGAAGTCAGAAGAGGATGCTACTCCCACATCCTCTTAGCAAGTCTTTTATTTTGCTTATTCTAAAAACTAAGCAATATATTTCTTAACCTAATCAATGTTCACTAAGATTTATCCACATGATGAGTAATTTCTTCCTTACTATGCTTTTGTGAATTTCAGGTCTTTCTTATGGATTTATTTTCTTCTTACTTCTAATCTTATTTTAGGCAATTAAGGGATAGTTTCAGTTTTTGTTTGAAAGTATAATGCATGCTTATTCTTGAATGACTGTTTTGATATTTATATGCATTGTTACTATTCTTGTTAAGTGCCATCAAGTCATCTCTGACTCATAGTGACCCTATGCACAGCGGAACAAAACACTGCCCGGTCTTGTGCCAGCCTCACGATCCTTGGTGTACCTGAGCCCATCGTTGCAGCCACTGTGTCAATCCATCTCATTGAGGGCCTTCTCCTTTTTTGTCGACCTTCAACTTTACCAAGCATGCTATCTTTCTCCAAGGAATGGTTCCTTCTGATAGCATGACTGAAGTGTTGTTGTTGTT
>NW_006922185.1:998438-1023766 GCF_000298275.1 Orycteropus afer afer | reverse complement strand
ATGAAGTCTTTAACAACTTCAATCTTTTCTCCATCCATCATGAAGCTGTTTATTGGACCAGTTGTAAGGATTTTTGTTCTTTTTATATTGAAATGTAATCCATACTGCAGGCTGTAGTCTTCAATCTTCATCAGTAAGTGCTTCAAGTCATCCTCACTTTCAACAAGCAAAATTGTGTCATCTTCGTATCACAGGTTGTTAATGAGTCTTCCTCTAATCCTGATGCCACTTTCTTCTTCACATAATCCAGCTTCTCAGATTATTTGCTCACCATACAAATTGAATAAGTATGGTGAGAGGATACAACCCTGACACACTCCCCTCTTTATTTTAAACCATGCAATATCTCCTTATTCTGTTTGAATGACAGCCTCTTGTTCTATGTACAGGTTCCTCATGAGTACAATCAAGTGTTCTGGAATTCCCATTCTTCTCAATGTTATTCATAATTTGTTATGATCTACACAATTAAATGCTTTTGCATAGTCTATAAAACATAAGTAAACATCTTTCTGGTATCTTTGCTTTAAGCTATATATACTCATTGGGCTGATAATTATTTTCCTTTCACACACTTAAAGTATTATTTCAACATCTTCTGGCTTCCACTCTTGCTATAAGAAGTTGGTTCCCAACTTCACTGTTTTTCCTCTATAGGAGTCCTGGTAATTTAATGGTGAAGTACTTGGCTGCTAATTGAAAGGTTGACAGTTCAAACCCACCATGTGTCTGTAGGGAAAAAGAACTGGTGATCTGCTTCCATAAACATTTCAGCCTAAGAAATATTTTGAGGGACTTCTACTCTGTCATGTAGCTTAGTGGCTAAGGCACTTGACTGCTAACCAGAAGGCTGTGGTTCAAACCCACCAGCCTCTCCTCGAAAGGAAGATGGGGCAATCTACTTCCGTAGTGATACTGCCTCGGAAACCCAAGGAGGGGTCGCTATGAGTTGGGTCCGACTCAATGGTACATAACAACAACAACATGATTCAAAATTGACATGATGACATACCCAGTAACAACAACAGGTCTTAATTCATGGGTAATAGCTTGATGTCTCCCCTCTGCCATTTTTTTTTCCACTGTGCTGCAGTTTTATTATGATACATTGAACATTTCTCCTTTAATTTATTTCTATTGGGACTATTGTCCTTATTAAACCTAAGATTACCTGATTTTCTTCAAATCATATCTTCAAATCTGCCTCAGTTAATAGCTCTCAAATGTTTTATCTTCTAGTTTCTTTCTTTTTTTTTCCTGAAACTCATGCCCTCTCTTTCATCTTTTTTAAATTTCTCTAGTTCTTGAATACATTTTTATGTCTTTTTAGATAGTTTCTATTCCCTCCTTCAGCACGGTCTAATGAGCTGCTTAAGTCAGCCACAGTCTTTCATCTTTATTATTATTATTCATTTCTGGAAGCTTTGTTTGAATATTATTTATATAAATCCTGCTTTTCATGGATAATTTTGTTAGGCTGGGTTCTCTAGAGAAGCAAACAAGTAAAGCTTATATATACATAAAAGGAAAGAGAAATTTATCTTAGGAAAATGGCTCACACACATAGAAGCTGGCAAATCCCAAGTTCTTGGATCAAACTTCAAGCTGAAGGCTTTTCCTTATTCACACAGCTGCAGGGGCTGACGAGCTTAAGGTTGGCAGGCAGTATACTGGCTGTTGACTACAACAAATGATGAATCCAAGATCTCCAGGCCAGATGGTAGATTGTTCGCTCATGGACAGTTGTAGGCAGCACAACAGAATCCTGATCCATAGAAGAGTGTCTCTTTTCCCAGGATGTCCATACATATATTGGAAGCAGGCCACACCCTAAGGAAACTCCATTTCAACTGATTGGTTGCTCAAAACATATACATCCAATCTCATCATGGGAATAACCCATATCACAACTACTTAAACCACACAGAATTGTGGTCCAGCCAAGTTGACACACAACTCCAACTATCATAGTCCACCCCTTGTCAACTTGGAAGTTGTACATATCTCCTTAACCATATAGAATCTCTAAATAAGGACAATTATAAAGTCATATTTGCACCTAATATGATACACTAACATGCATACAACCAAAATGCACTAACCCTATTTACATTTCATAGTTCATAACAGGAAAAAAAATATTTGATGTGCATATACAATGAGGAAATATAATAATCACAGTTCTCTTTTCTACAACTGGTCATGTGGTCATAGCTGATATTCAGAACTACCTACTTCCACCACCAATTCCATATTTCCCTTACCTTAAGCAAGCACCTCAGCTGGCTGTGGTTCTTTGCCTAGTGGCATGACCCAAATCATCATTCCTGAAGGGTCTGGGCTGTTAGTAGTCATATCAGAATTGGGTTGCTGTAATTTTCCAATGACAAAAAACAGAATATGGTACCAAGAGAGTGGGGTGCTGCTCTGATAGATACCTAAAATGTGGAAACAGGAATAGAGTGTGTCCTTGACCCGAGACCCCGGCATGTGGCATGGGAGACGGCAGGAGCAGAGTTGAGAGACCGGCAGTCCATGGAGGAGAAAGCTGGATGTCATTGTGCAGGCAGCTTCCTGGGGGAGTGGGTTGCCTTCAGGCATTAATTGGTAGAAGAGACTGGCATGAAATGGAATAGCAGGTTGGCCAGCCCACAGAGCAAGAAAGCTGAGTGCTTTGGGGGCAGGACGATTTCTGGCAGAGTGGGCTGCCTTTGGCATTAAACAGCAGAAGTAGAGAGACCAAGGAAATGGGAAGCAGAGCCACTTCAGCCTCAACGGGTAGGACCATGGCCTCTGGGGGTGGTTTCAAAGAGCCAGACCTTCACCAACTTGGTTCTGGAGGGTGGGGCTTCTCATTAATGTGGGCCAGTGGGATGGAGCCATAGCCACTGCCCAAGAGAGAGGAGGAAGAGATACCATTCCCAAGAGGTAGAGGAACGGGGCCCACCAGGCCAAGGGGGTGAGGTTGCCACTCAGGGATGAAAAGCCTCTAGCTTTAATGGGCTGGGAACAGGAGGCAGAGCTGAAGCCTAAGGTTGAGGAGCTTTCACCCAGCCCCTAGAACCTGACACTTCAAATTTGCACTTAAAGTCTCCAAACTGTAAGAGAATAAATTTCTGTTTGTTCAAGCCATCCCATTTGTGGTATATTCTTGTCAGAGTGGCACTAGGTAGCCATAAGAGTAATATCTTATTTTTGGGGGCCAGCTTATCAGGTCCCTGGTTTATTCCTTTAAAAACTTATTTATTTTAATTGGATAAAAAAAAGTCCTGACATGATGACTTTGGTAGTCTCTTGTTCCTCTTTATTCTTTCTGTTAACCATCATTCATAGTGTTTTATAATTTCAGAAATGGAGCTCATGTAGATCTGAACTCCATAAATAGTCTACATTTGCATTTACCAGTCACTGTACTACCTCAGTCCTACTGAATATAATTTTGCAACTTTGCTTTTTCTGGACCAAATGGAAAGTATACATCAGAATCTTAAACATTCATGCAAGCGTAGCTGTGATGATGGAGCCCACACCAAGATAGACAAACCTCATTTTAGCAGAATTGGTTGATATTTTTTTTCATTTTACCTTATCATTAAGGCTTTAGCTCTATGATGATGCCAGTAACCTGATTTGGCCCTGTAGTAGAGCTTAAATTCTAAAGCACTTGGTTTGTGGTAGGCTGTGGGAGCCCTAGCTGCATTTTAAGTCTTGACAAATTCAGGTACCATTTGAGTTCTTTCTGACTGTTAAACCGGCAATGTGGCTCTGCATAGAAAAATCTGGGACAAACTTACATAGGGGCAGTTTGCCCTCAGGGGGAATGTGGTTGAAAGGACATTATGCTCACACAAAGAAGGAGGGAACTTGCCTGAGTGTGTTCTTAGTGATTTATTGAACACAGTTGTATGTTGTTTTTGTTATGTGCCATTGAGTTGGGCCTGACTCATAGCGACCCCTCCTTGGGTTTCCCAGGTGGTATCACTACGGAAGTAGATTGCCCAACCTTCCTTCTGAGGAGTGGCTAGTGGATTTGAACCGCCAGCCTTCTGGTTAGCAGTCAAGTACCTTAGGCACTATGCTACCAGAGCTCCCAGTTGTATGTTTGTTGTTGTTGTTATTATGTGCCGTCAAGTTGGACCCGACTCATAGCGACTCCTCCTTGGGATTCTGAGGCAGTTGTATGTTATCTAACTTAAATTAAAGGTTGTCTTATAGTCATCTTGTGGCTATGATTCAGGGTTGCATAGTCATAGTCACACCCAGACCACCATGTAGCCAGGTGGTCAAGGCCCAGAACCAATCTTGTAAACTTTTTTAATCTTTGATTGTGTATATATCTCAATCATGGTCCTTTCTTTGCTTCTAGTGTCCCATATCTGACAGTGATGAATTGACCTGCCACCAATCATGATATTGTGATGATTTGTTTTGTACTCTATCGAATATAATGAACACCATGACTTTGATTTAACTGACTCCATTTGACTTCTTGTATCATGTGCATGCTGATGGTTTCCCTCATCTTGGATGATTATATTTGCTTTGTCTTTGTCCTGTCTAAGGCTTAATAGAAGTGTCTCTATAGAACATATTTGAATCTAGGGTTTTTTTTTTTCCCCCTACCACAGCCCAAGCCAATAACTGGCATTTCTTGTAAGTGTGTGGATATTATCCTAACTCTGACAGTGTTGTACTTCAGGATAGATCTTGAAACATTATCTTTGATGATGAATGCAGCACCATTCCTCTTCAAATTTTCATCCCTGGCATAGTAGATCATAAGATTGTCTTATTCAAAATGATCAAATAACAGTCTATTTCAGCTCACTAGTGCCTAGAATATTGATTTTTATGTGTCCCATTTCATTTTTGACAACTTCCAGTTTTCTCAGATTCATGCTTTGTAGATTCCATGTTCCAAATACTAATAGATGTTTGCAGCTATTTTTTCCCATTTTGAATAGTTCCTCATCAGCAAATGAAGATCCCAAAAGCTTTACTCCATGCACATCATTAAGGTCAACTCTGCTTTGAAGAGGCATGTCTGCTCCAGTTGTATACTGAGTGCCTTCCAAACTGAGGGGCTCATCTCCTGGCACTATATCACACAATGTTTCATAGCTATTCATAAACTTTCCCAGTAATGTATCAGATAGTGTTTCACTGCTGTTCATAGGATTTTTGCTGGCTTATTATTTATTTATTTTTTTCAGAATTGAGTGATCCTGTCCTTCTTCCCAGTCTGTCTTCATCTGGGAGTTCCACTGAAACCTGCCCACCATGGGTGACCCTAATGGTATTTAAAATTGACAAAATATTCAATCAAGATATACTTATTATTACTGGTGATTGGATTGCAAAGGTTGGAAACAAAAATTTATCATTGGTAGTTGGAAAGTATGTCTTTGGCGATAGAAATGACACCAGCAATTGCATGATAGAATTCTGCAAGATCAATGATTTATTCATTGCAAATACCTTTTTTTCAACAAACAAAAATGACAGCTATGCATGTGGTCCTTACCAGATGGAATATGTAGGAATCAGATTGAGTACATTTATGGAAAGAGGCAATAGAGAAACTCAGTATCTTTAGTCAAGGTCTGGAGCTGACTGTGGAATAGACCATCAATTTCTCATCTGCAAGTTCAAGTTGAAGCTGAGGAAAATTAAAACAATGCCGTGAGAGCTAAAATATGACCTTGATTATATTCCACCTGAATTCAGAGACCATCTGAAGGATAGATTTGATGCTTTGAGCATCAATGATCAAAACCCAGACAAGTTGTTGAATGAAATCAATAACATTACATATGACGTAAGCAAATGGTCATTAAAAAAGACAGGAAAGGAAGAAAAGACCAAAATGGATGTCAGAAGGGACTTTGAAACTTGCTCTTGAAAGGAGAGTAGGCAAAGCCAATGGGAAAAAATGACAAGACAAAAGAGCTCAACAGAAGACTTCAAAGAGCAGCACCAGAAGACAAAGTAAAGTATTATAATGAAAAGTGCAAAGCCCTGGAGTCAGAACACCAAAAAGGAGCAACACACTGGGCGTTTCTCAAGATGAAAGAAATGAAGACAAAGTGCAAGCCTCGAGTTGCAATATTGAAAGATTCTGTGGGCTAAATATCGAATGATTCAGGAAGCATCAAGAAGAGATGGAAAGAATACATAGATGCACTCTACTAAAAAGAATTGGTTGATGTTCAACCAATGTTCAGGAGGTAGCATATGATCAAGAACAAATGGTACTGAAAGAAGTCCAAGCTGAAGCTGAACTGAAGGAGCTGGTGAAAAACAAGGTTCCAGGACTACCTATTGAGAAGTTTCAACAATAGATGCAGCACTGGAGGTGCTTACTCAATTATGCCAAGAAATCTGGAAGACAGATACTTGCTTCTAAGGCTAACAAGCCCAAGGTCGACAAATAAAATGGCACAGTCCTGATGTTACCAAACCACACAGCAGGCCATTAATAAAGTACATCATAAGTCCCAAGGTCGGCAGAGCATAGCAGGCTGCTGAACAATGACACGGCCACATGCAGGGTCCAAGTGTGCCATAAGATAGAGACTATTCCGAAGGCTTTTCCTTATATACAGGAAGCAGATCACATCCCAAAAGCAGCTACTCAGCTGCTTGTGGTAGATCCCACCATGGAGTTGATTACCAGTCTCATCATGGGGAATAACTACCACCAGCTGCCCAGCCATTCAACCAGGCCCAGCCAAGTTGACATACAAATTTAACTACCACACACTTCCACATTCAAGCAGGATTCAGAAAGAGCATGTGGAATGAGAGATATCATTTCTGGTAATCAGAGGTCATATTGCATTGGCAAATCTCCTGCAAAGCCCATCCTAAAGTTTTAGTAAGCAAAGATGGCACTTTGAAGACTAAGGTGTCTTACTCTTTGGTATATATATATGTATTTTTAATCTATCTAGGAATTTCCCACCCACCTTCTATCCTATCTCTGCTAACCAACAAACAAATTTCCCGTCCGTGTATAAACTTTTCTTTGACTTTTTACAATAACGGACTAATATAGTATTTGTCCTTCTCTGATGGACTTATTCCACTCAGCATAGTGTCCTCCAAGTTCATCCACATTATGTGGTGTTTTGCAGATTCTATGTTATTCTTTAAGGTTGCATGGTATTCCATTGTGTGTATGTACCACAATTTGGTTATCCATTCCTCCACTGATGGGCACTTAGGTTTTTTCCATCTCTTTGCTGTTGTGAATAGTGCTGTGATGAACATGGGTGTGCATATATTTATTCATGTCCTGCTTCTCACTTCTTTTGGATATATACCTAATAATGGGATTGCTGGATCTAATGATATTTCTATTTCCAACTTTTTAAGGAACCACCATACTGATTTCCACAGTGGTTGTATCACTTTACAGTCCCACCAGCAGTATATGACAATCTCAATCTCTTTATATCTTCATCATTTGTTATTTTCTGTCTTGGTGAACATAAAAAAAGTGGTGTGGTGAGATGATAACTCATTTTTGTTTTGATTTGCATCTCTCTAATGGCTAATGATTGTGAACATTTCTTCATATGTTTGTTGGCTGCCAGAATATCTTCTTTGGTGAAGTGTCTGTTCATGTCTTCTGCCCATTTTTTAGTTGGATTGTTTGTCATTTTAATGTTGATGTGTTGAAGTTTTCTATACATGTTAGAGATAAGTTCCTTGTCAGATATGTTATTAACAAATACTGTTTTCCAATCTGTAGGTTCTTTTTTTACTCAATTCAAGAAATCTTTTGATGTACATAAGAATTTAGGTTATAGAAGGCCCCAATGATCTAGTTTATCTTCTTCTGTCTCTGCATTTTGGGTTATACTTGATAGTCTATTTATGCCATGAACTAAGACCCTAAATTTGCCCTGATTTTTTTCTTTGATGAACTTTATACTGTGAGGTATAGATCTTGTTTCATTTTGCTGCAAATGAATATCCAGTTTTACCAGCACCATTTGTTAAAAAGACTCTCTTTTTTCTCTTTAATGGATTTTGGACTTTTGTCAAAGATAAGCTGACCATAGGTGGATGGGTCTATTTTTGGGTTTTCAATTCTCTTCCACTGGTCTTTGTTTATGTCATTGTATCAATGGCAAGCTAGTTAGTAGGTTTTGAGACGCTTGAGTGTGAAACCTCCTACTTTGTTCTTCTTCAGTAATACTTAGTTTACCTGAGGTCTCTTTCCTTTCCATATAAAATTAGTGATTAAATTTTCCATGTCTTTAAATATGTGGATAGAATCTGAATCAGGATTGCATTGAATGTACAGATTGCTTTGGGTAACATTGAAATTTTCACAACATTCAATCTTCCTATCCATGACCATGTTATTTTCCTCCATTTACATAGATCTCTTATAGTTTCTTGAAGTAGCATTTAGTAGTTTTCTTTGTATAGGTCTTTTGTGTCCCTGGTAAGATTTATTCCTAAGTCTCTTATGTTTTTGGTAGCTATTGTAAATGGTATTGATTTCCTTATTTCCTTTTCAGAGACCTCTTTGTTGGTGTAGAGGAATCCAACTGATCCATTTGAATGCCTTTGATTTCCCTTTCTTGCCTTATTGCCCTGGCTAGGACTTCCAATACAATGTTGAACAGAAATGAAGATAGAGGGCATCCTTATCTGGTTCCTGTTTGCAAGATGGTTTCAATCTCTCTCCATTGAGAATAATGTTGGCTGCTGGTTTTCCATATATGCCCTTTATTATGTTGACAAGTTCTTCTTCTCTTCCTATTTTTTTCTGACAGTTTTTATCAAGAATGGGCATTGGATTTAATCAAATGTCTTTCGGTGTCTATTTATATGATTGTGTGATTATTTTCTTTTATTTTACTTATGTGATGCATTAATTTGATTGTCCTTCTAATGTTGAACCTACTTGGTGTGACTCCTACTTGATCATAATGTATTACTTTTTAAAAACATTGTTGGAGTCTATTGGCTAGAATTTTGTTGAAGATTTTTTTGTATCTAATTTCATGAGGGATTTTGGTCTGTAGTTTTCTTTCTAGTGGCATCTTTGCCTGGTTTTTATATCAGGGTTATGCTTGCTTCATAATATGAATATGGGAGGATTCCATCCTTTTGTGTTCTGGAATAGTTTGAGTAAGATTGATATCAGCTCTTTTCTGAATGATTGTTGATATCCAGTGAAACCATTTTTGTTGGTAATTTTTTTTTTAATAACTTTTTCAATTTCTTCTTTTGTTATGGGTCTGTTCAGTCTACACTAGTTTAGGTAAGTAGTGTGTTTGTAGAAATCTGTCCATTTCTTCTAGGTTTTCAAATTTGTCAGAATACAGTTCGTCATAGTCTCCTGATATTTTTCTTTTTATTTCTGTTGGTTCTGTCATAATATTATCCCTTTTATTTCTTATTTGTATTGTTTGTTTCTTCTCCTTGTTTTTCTTTGTTAATTTTGCCAATGGTTTGTCAATTTTATTAATCTCTTCAAAAAACTACCATCTACTCTTGTTGATTTTTTTCTGTTGCCTTGCCATTTTCTATTTCATTTATTTCTGCTCCAATTTTTATTATTTCTTTCCTTCTGGTAATTATAGGCTTTTTTGCTACTCTTTTTCTAATTGTTGGAGATGTTGGGTTAGGGTGTTGATTTTGGCTCTTTCTTCCTTTTGATGTGTGGATTTATTGCTATAAATTGCCCTCTGATCAATGCTTTTCCTGTATCCCAAAGATTTTGCTATGTTGTGTTTTAATTCTCATTTGATTCAAGGAATTTTTTAATTTAATTTTTCTATTTCTTCTATTACCCAGTCATTTTTGAGGAGTGTGTTATTCAGTCCTCATGCATTTGTTCTTTTTCCTTTGGTCTTTCTACTAGTGTTGCTTTTTAATTTTATAGCATTGTGAACTGAGAAGATGCTTTGTGGTATCTCAAAGTTTTTAAATGTATAGAGATTTGCTTTATGGCCTAACATATGGTCTATCTTAAAGAATGTTCCATGTGTGCTAGAAAAGGATATACATTTTTCTGTTGTTGGGTGAAGTGCTCTGTAGATGTCTACAAAGTCAAGTTGGTTTATTGTATTGTTTAGTTCTTCTGCCTCTTTGATGAGTTTCTTTCCAGTTCTATCTTTTTAGAAAGTCATATATTAATGTTTCCTACTATTACTGTGGAGTCATCTGTCTGTCTTTTCAATTCTGTTAAAGTCTGCTTTATGTATTCTGGAGCTCTTTCATTGCTTGCATAGATATTTATTATGTTTATGTCCTCTTGTTCAATTGATAGTTTATTATATAATGCCCTTCCTTGTCTGTTATGGTGGTTTTTGTCTTAAAATCAATTTTATCAGAAATTAATACCACCACTCCTGCTCTTTTTGTTGCCATTTGCTTGGTATATCTTTTACCAAACTTTGATTTTTAGTTTATTTTTTGTCTTTGTGTCTAAGGTGAGTTTCTAATAGACAGCATATTGATGGGTCATGTTTTCTTATCCACTCTGCAACTCTCCATCTCTTGAGTGGTGTGTTTAATCCATTTACATTCAGTGTAATTATCAACAAGTACCAATTTATTGATGTAATTTTGTTATTTTTATTTTTTTTGTGTGTGGTTTTTCTGATTTCTTTGTTCCATATAATTTTCGGTGCTCTACTCATGTTATCATCTCCATCTTTACTATTGTTTTAGCATTTGCTAATATTTATGCTTGTCCTCTTTTTTATTTTGATGCAAAGATTACCCTGTGATTTATAATTCTCATCCCAAGTTTAAAACAGTCCATTCTATCTTACAATTATCTTGACTTCCTCACCATTTAAAAGTTTGGTAACTACACTATTTTTTTCTCTTTTGGGTTGGTAGTTGTCCTCATTTGCCAATTCATGTCTCTGGTTCCCTGTTTACCGTCTTGTAAGCTTATTCTATTTTGGATACTTCTATAACTGGGTTGGTTTGTAGGCTATGCTATCATGAGTGTTAATCATTGGCTGTTCTTTGTTGTTGTTGGTTCTCTGTCCAAAGGACTCGTTTTAGTATTTTTGTAATGTTGGTCACTTTTTAACAAATTCTCTTAATTTCTGCTTATCTGGAAATCTCCTAAATGCACCATCATATTCGAGGGACAGTTTTGCTGGGTATATAATTCTTGGTTGGAAATTTTTTTTTCTTTCAAGTTTTTATATATATAATCCCATTGCCTTCTCACCTGCATATTTTCTGCTAAGAAATCAGACCTTAGTCTTATTAGTTGCCCTTTGTAGGTAACTTTTCGTTTTTCCCATACTGCTCAGCTGTGAGTTTGGTTTTTGGTTATACTGCTTTCAGGATTATTTTTTTTGTCTTTGGTTTTGCTGAGTTTGATGATATTATGTCTTTGTGATTTTCTTTTGGGGTCTATCCTGTTTGGGGTTCATTGAACTTCTTGAATGGATGTATTCTCATCTTTCATCATATTAGGGAAATTCTCTTCCAACAAATCTTTGACAGTTTTCTCTGTGGTTTTATCTGTCTCTTGTTGTTCTGAAATTCTGATTACATGTAGGTTATTCCTCTTGATAGTATCCCACATGAATGTTAGTGTTTCTTTATTTTGTTAGGATCCTTTGTCTGATCGATCCTTTAACAAATTAGTATTGAAGAGCTTGTCTTCATTCTCATTCATTCTGTCATCCATTGATTCAGTTGTACTCTTTGCCCATTCAATGTGTTATATATTTCTGAAATCTTAGTATTAATGTTCTGGATTTCTATTTGCTGCTTTTGTATCATTTCAATTTTTTTTTGCTGTTTATCTTGTCAATTTGTTCTTGTATTGTTTTCCTAAATTATTCTACATTTTTTCCCCATGTTTTCCTTAATTTTTTCAGAGATTTCCTTGATCTTATCAATGTTTTCCTTGATCTGTCTCTCACTCCATTGAAGATACCCAAATATAATTATTTTGAATTCCTTATCAGGGAGTTCCAATACTGCTTCTTCCTCAGGGATTTTTTTTTCTGGGTTTGTATTCTTGTCATTTGTTTATACTCCTTTATCTTGCTTTTTTGGTGTGGATTGTGATGGTCTTTTGTCTCTGAGACATTGTGGTGTTGTATTTATGTTTAATTTGTTGTATGTTGGTGTGATTCACATATATTTTTTTTTCCCTTTTATTTATTTATTTTGATATATCTGTGTGAGCAGGATACTGTGCTCCTCTATTCACTAGTTGTTAGCACTTAGGCACACATCACCTGTCTCCTGGTGGGTGTAATAAAGAGTGAGAGTGTGTGCACAGATCTCTGTTAGCCATTCATAAAGAGCAGTTGAGCCTCAGTTAAGCTGGTATTGGCTCCTCTCTGTTTATCAGTTGGTGTAAAAGCAAGTGATGGCCCTCACTCAGTGGGTGGGGCTGCAGGACGTGCAGGTATGGTTGCATTATGTGGGAACAGCTGTTGTCTCCCATTCAGTTATGCAATACAAAATTTAAAAAAACACCAAAAAACAAGAACAGAAGAAGAAAAAATTCAGACCACACAATGAAATATGAATAATTGCAAAGAAAAACAACAGACAATAAATGCAATAAATAAGAGGAAATATTTTCAAAATGTATTTTAAAAGGATAAAATAATGATAATGGAAAAAAAAGAGGGAAAAAAAAGGCCATGATATCTGGGGCAGGAGGAATGAGAGAAAAAAGCAAGAATACAAGAACAGTAAGGAATAAAATGGGAAAACTGGAAAAAGAAAAATAAGGGATGGGAAGAATCAAAAAAAAGAAAAAAGAAGGGAACCTGGAATGGGGAAGAGAAAAAAAAAGAAAAATCAAGAGCCAGGAATGGGAAAGAGAAAAAAAAATTAAAAAAGGAAGAAAGGAGAAAGAGAAAAAGAATAATTTTAAAACAAACAAAAGCAAAGCTTTGGGGGATGGGGAATGGCACACAGACTCTGCCAGGGCACAGACTAGGTTGGAACCCCACCAGTCAAGAAGGTGCATGGAGACAGGGGATAGTCATAGCCCTGTACACCAAGAGGGTGCAGGGCACAAGAATAACAAGTAAAATATCGCACCTCTCCAGTCATCAGCCTCCAGTTTGGTTGCCTGTGCTGTCCTTGGCAGAAAGACCCCACTCTCAGATCACAGTCTGAGTAAGAACATCACCTGCACACACTCAAAACAGCTACACCTGCCGCTTGCAAATATTCAAAATGGCTGCACCGCCGAGACAGCCACCGGTAGTCCACAGGTCTGCCTGTCCCCTTCCTTGCTGTTCTCTCTTCTAAGTGTCAGACATGAAGGCAGTCCCTGCCCACACAGTCCTTGGTGAGCAGAACCAATTCTTAGGTTACTATCAAGAAATATTCAAAATGGCTGTGTCCTCATGACAACCAGAAGTCCACAGCTCTGTTTGTCTCCCTACTCATAATTTCATTCAGGTTTTTCTACTAGTTGGTATTTAATCCACTTCTTCATTCTTCCCTTCAAAGCTCATCATTCTAGGATCATCTTCTGTATTGGTTTCAATTAGTTTCTCATTGCTTTGTTGCAGAGAGTCTGTGTAGCTTGTCTTCTTATTCTTCCATCTTGCTGGAACTCCAGTTCATAGTATTTTCAATATCTTTCACCAACACCACAATTCAAATGTATCAGTTTTTCTTTGGTCTTCCTTATTCATTGTCCAGCTTTCCCACATATATGAGGTGACTGAAAATACCATGGTTTGGGTTTGGTGCACCTTAGCCTTCAAAGTGACATCTTTGCTATTTAACACTTTAAAGAGGTCTTTTGCAGTAGATTTGTCCAGTGCAATACATTGTCTGATTTCTTGACTGCTGCTTGGGTGCAATTATGGATTTACTTAATTATGGATTTAAGTAAAATGAAATCCTTGACAACTTCAATCTTTTCTCCATTAATCCTAACACTGCTTATCAATCCACTTGTGTGGATTTTTGTTTTATATTGAGATGTAATCCATACTGAAGGTTGTAGTCTTTGATCTTCATCAGTATTTGCTTCAAGCCTTCACTTTCAGAAGCAAGTTTGGACATGTGCATATCACAGGTTGTTCATGAGTTTTCCTCTAATCCTGATGCCATGTACTTCATTACATAGTCCAGCTTCTCAAATGATTTATTCAGCATATAGATTGAATAAGTATGGTGAAAAGATGTAACCCTGACACACATCTTTCCTAATTTTAAACCATGCAGCATTTCTTTGTTCTGTTCGAATGACAGCCACTTTATCTGTGGACAGGTTCCTCATGAGCACAATTAAGTGTTCTGGAACTATTATTCTTTGCAATTGATCTTGGCAGAAAGCAGAGAACACCAGAAAGATGTTTACCAGTGTTTTATTGACTATGTAAAAGCATTAAACTGTGTGGATCATCACAAATTATGGACAACATTGTGAAGAATGGGAATTCCAGAACACTTAATTATGCGTGTGAGGAATCTGTACTATGTAGTACTTACATATAATAAGATAATCAGTGCAATAATCAAATTATCCATGCAATAAGAAAGAGAGATAGAGCAGAGTATGAGTTGACTAATTCTTTGTCCTGAGGAGAAACATATTTGGGAAGCAGATGATAGATTTCCTTTGTGTCATGATAAATTCAACAGCCTTTTGGAGATGACCATCAGGCAGCTAGGAAGGTGAGTTTTAAGTTATTAAAGACAGCTGGAGTTCTTTGTAAGCTCCAGGCTTCTAATTCAAATTTGTTTCCAGTCTAAGATTTCTTTGACACATCTATTATTATGCAGAATTAATCACAAAGTGCTTAGAGAAGGCTGATTACTGCTAGACTGAACATACTGCTTGCTCCAAGATCCCCACAGACTCCCTTGAAAGGGCAATCCTTGCTTCTCTTATTTTTCTTCTATTTCCTATACACCCCCAATCCCAAGGAGGTTGAAAAACGACTAATGTGTTATTGTCCTTCTGTTGGATACAAAGGACACAAGAATTCCTGTGAACATTAACTTTCTACTTCATAGAGCTGAATACTTTGTACTCAGGACATGCTCAGGCTTGTCCTTTTAATGAAACACTTGGTCCAAACACTTTTATCATTAAAAAAGTAATAATGAATCTGTTATGAGGCTACAGAAGGAGGGTGGAAGGTTAATACATGTTAGAGAACAGAAAAAATTCAGCCACCAGAGCCAATGAATACAGATTTCTTTTATTCTCCTTGAATTCGTCCACTAAATTTTTTTAAACACCTTTCTTTTTTTCTTCTTGACAACCATATATGAGGCCTAAATGAGAGGAGTAAAAACTGACCCTTCAACCGGAAATTTCTATTACTTTCACAACTATAGCAATGATGATGAATGCTCCTAACTCTGACCTCGAAGCACTGTGAGTTCTTGCCCAATCATCAAAGATTAAATTACAATTGGCAGGATGCCTTTTATCCTATTCTCCTTCTTTGAAACCAGAAAATCTACGTGTAACTGCAATTATAAAGTGAAATGTCTAATTCCACAAAGCACTTACATAAATCCATCTCATCACCTTATAATCGTATCTTACTTGTTATTTCTCTCCATTAATAAGAGTATTTTATTAACTAAAATAATTCAATTTCTTGACTAAGCTCAATGATGCTATTTAATTTATATAAGAAACTTTATGATTTGGTTTATTGATTGCAGTCCTAATTTCCTTAGTGTGAATAAAATCATGGATTTGGAAAGCATTAGATACTAAAAAGCCATATAAGGAGTAGAGCGATGCTACTCTGTCAATGGGTGCCACCCTGTCAATGGGATGGAAAGAGTATCAAAAAAAAAAAAAAAAAAAAAGCCAAACCCACTGGCTTCGAGTGGATTCCGACTGCTACTGACTTCCATTAAATTTCTGAGGCAGTAAATCTTGATAGAAGTAGGTTACCACATCTTCCTTCCATGAAGTGGCTGGTGAGTATGAACTGCCAAACTTCTGGTTAGCAGTCAAATGCCTTAGGCACTGTGCCACGAGAACTCCTTATGGAAACAGTACATACTGGAAAATATTGGAAGGTTATGGGTTTGTTTCAGAAAATAGCTATTATAGAATTTCTGTTGGAGGGCTTCTAATTTATTTCACCTCCCAAGACAGCCTAACTCAGTGGCAAATCATAAAATGTAATCATTTCTAACACCCCAAAAAATATATATCTATATGATTACAACACTTGGTTTAATATTTCACTGTACTTGTTGAATTCCTGCAGGAGAAAAGACCTGGCAATCTGCTCCTGTAGATATTACAGCCTAGGAAATCTTATGGGGCAGTTTTACTTTGTCCTGTAGGGTTGCTATGAGTTGGAATCAGTTCTAAGACATACAGCAACAACAACAATTTAATTCTTGAAATTCATACAATGCTTTATGTTGAGAACCTAATTGGTAAGAGTGCAAAATTATCTGATACATGTTTTTGGCCTCCAATGAGCATACAGTCCAAAGGAAGAGACAGTCAAGTAAGCAGACCAGTATAACACAGAATGAGTTGAGAGAGAATACAAAACACAACAGCAATCCAATTTGGAAGGAGTCAAGAGAGACTTCACAGAGAAAGAATGTCATAATAGCTACTTGCAGAATTATTAGACATTAGTCAAACAAAACTGGTGAAAGACATGTTTCAGTAGATGGAAAAGAATGCACAATGGCCTGCTAGAGGCAAGATAACTCATACAGGTGATAAGAGAAGTGAAAGCAGTTTAGCAAAAGTAGAGCATAAAATAGTCAAGAGATTAGACAAGAAGAATGAACTGGAATCAAACATTTTGTGCCACGCTAAGGAATTTGTCTTTTTACCCTGAGGACAAGAGAAAATTGTTATAATAATCTAGCGTTAGAGTGAAAAATAGTTTGAAGGGCTTTAAAAAGAAAGAAAGAAAAGCAGTGATCCTAATTATAACGTGGTATTTAAGAGCATGGAGGAGTCCCTGGGTGGTCCAAACTCCTAATATGCTCTGCTGTTAATGCAAAGGTTGGAGGTTCAAGTCCACCCAAAGGAGTTCTGAAAGAAAGGACTGGAAACCTACTTCTGAAAGATCACCTACAGAAAATCCTATGGGGCATAGTTCTACTTTGAAACACATGAAGCCATCTTGTTTGCAATCTCAATGGCAATTGCTTTGGTTGTTTGGTTAAACGCATGGACTCTACTATCAGTTTGCCCAGATTAAAACCCTGGCTTCATCATTTCTAAGTGCTCAAATATGAGAAAGGATTTAATTTCTCTGAGTTTCATTCACCTCATCTGGGAACTAGAACAAATTATAATTCTTCTTAGTAGGGTCAGTATCCTTACACATCTATTTAGTTGGGTTAGTGGAGATTGAATGAGTTAATATATGGAGAATGCTTGGGATGGTGCTTGGGACGTAGCACTATATACATTTTACTTATCATCATCATCATCCAAGGTGAAGTTGTCACAACGTTTAATAAAATGTGTCACAGTAAGGATGGAGGAAGTATACTGCACAAATATAATTAGTAGTATATAGTGACTAATTTGAAGTGAGAAGGTAAGAGGTGAGTGTATGTGGATTCCTGGGTTTCTGCACTGAATAATTAGACGAATGATATAGTTATCATCATCCAGATTTCAGGGTAGAAAGACAAACTCCTTTCATGCATGCTGATTTTGACATAGCTCTATTTTACATGTAGCAGAAGGCTTGAGACATTCTCAGTCATTAAGCATTCCAAAGTGTATATGAGGGTTCATGGATTTTGTACTTCCTGTGATGTTTTCTTCTGAATCAGTTACCCTTTAACAGTGTCCTATTTCTTGATCTACATTTCTAACATGTAGCTACTCTTTCCTTATTCTCTTTCTTCTGATTATACTCTCCCTAAAGTCCAGTTATTTCCTGAATTGCAGTAGTTTTACTCTCTTTTTTGTCTTTGTGTTCTGTTAACCAAGCCCTCAGGTGTCAAATTATCAACTAGTTTGTGAAGGCATTGTAGCAGCTGTTCAGGTTTGTTAATATTTTCCCCAGAAAATTAGTTTCTTTCTGAAATTAATGTTTTTCTTTACTTTTAAGAATATGTTTTATGCTGGAAATGGTGTTCATGATATTATGTAGATATTGCCACAGAGGAAGCAAAGTTCATTACCCTAACATATTCCTACCCCTCTTTCCTACTCATAGATGAGCAAACATAAGCACACAGTAATAAAAAGCATTCACTGCATCCTCCTGACAATAGCACTCATAAGCAGAGCTTGTTACTTAAGAAAGGACAAAAATACAGATTTTCTTTCCCATTGAAAAACATTTTAATGCTACATAGAAAATTTATGCTCACCTTTCTCACATTCATTATTATCTTTCTTACTCTTTTTTATTGATCAAATGACATCTCCAGAATACCTAAATCATTAAAGGAGACAAAAATATTTGATGGGAATCCAATAAAATCCCAAACAAGAGATCAAGAAAAGATGTATGGAGAAATAAATCCAAAGCAAAGAGAAAAAAAAGCACACAGATGTCTATGTACTTGGTAAATTATCTTATATTTCTTTCTCTTTACATATTATGTCCTGTCTTATTAAGATAAAAGTTAAGCACATGAAATGTCATGGAATCTTTATGGAAGTAGATTGCCCAGTCTTCCTTCTGTGGAGTGGCCGGTGGGTTTGAACCTCCAACCTTCTGGTTAGCAGTCACATACCTTAGGCACTATGCCACCAGAGCTCCTTAGGGTGATATTATAGAAGCTTAATTATTACCTTTGAAATACACTCTCCATAAACATTAAGAAAACTGATTGCAACACTTTATATTAAAACATCAACCTATTTTTTTTGTAATGAATAAAAATTTCAATCTGTATTGTTGTTGTTGTTGTATGTCACTGAGTCAATTCTGACTCATAGCAACCACATAGAACAGGGTATGACTGGTCCTGTAGGGTTTCCAAGGCAGTAATCTTCACCGAAGTCATTCCCACATCTTTCTTCCAAGGAGCAGCTAGTGGATTTGAACTGCTAACCTTTGGTAAGCAGTGTTTGGGAGCTGAATGCTTAATCAGTTTGCCACCAGGGCTCCTTATTTCTGAATTTCTGTTAAAAAAAATTGTGAAAGCTATACCTGTACATCAAAACGTTAACAATGATTACCTATTTTAAAAAGGATAACAAAGATATATTTTTTCTTATTTATTTTTAATTTTCAAATTTTACAATGAAATAGCTACCTGGAGATTAACTGATTTTTCCAGCACAGAAATCTTCTTATAGTCTACTCATAAAGGTTAGTCTTATTTCATTATACGTTACCAATATTGGTGTACACTCACAAGTGTCTCCTGGTGTGTTACACTGGGAAAAGTATTCCATACATTTTGAAGTATTCCTGCCAAAAATGGTTAAGAAATCCAACCACGAGGACAAAAGTCAGAAAAACTTAAAAAAAAAAAAAAGGCTTATATTTTCCAAAAATGCCATTGTCCTGAATGGGGGAAAAAAAAGCTACAAAACTGTGTAATACCAGATTATATTCTGGGGAGGAGGAAGGTAAGGGTTATTGTAGGGCAGTGTTGGGGAAGTTGGCAACATTTGGAAATGGACTGTATATACAATAATAGTGTTGTATCTGGGTTGTATTTTGTAAGATAATGTCCTTATTTTTAAGAGATACATGCTGAAGATCTTAGAGACAATTGGTCAGGCAAGATCTCCACAGCTTTATCTCAAATGGTTAAGGAAAGAGAAACATATAAATAAACAAGAGGATGGAAGGAAGGACACAGTGTTATAATTATCTGTCTTAGCTATTAAATTGAGCTCCTTGAGACTATGTTGTTGTTGTTAGTTGCCACTGAGTTAGCTCTAATTTATGGTGATCCCAAGTACAACAGAACAAAAGGTTGCTTGGTCCTGTACCATCTTCATGATCATTGGTAGATTCGAGTCCCTTGTTGTAGCGCTGTGTATTTTGAATGCTTTTCAACCTATGGGGCTTATTTGCCATAACCATACAGGACAGTATTCTATTGTGATCCATATTATTTTCAGAAGTAGATTACTAGGCCTTTCTTCCTGGTCTGTTTTAGTCTGAAGACTCCACTGAAATCTGTTCACAGGGTGATACTGTTGGTCTTTAAAACACCCATGGTGTGGAGTTAAGCATCACAACAATACATAAGCCATCACAATACCAGAAACAGACAAACAGGTAGTGGTCCTTGAGATTAAGCAAACAAACAAACAAAAAACCAAAACCCACTCCTACTGAGTAGATTGTGATTCACAGCGACCCTATAGGATGGAACAGAACTGCTCCATTGAGTTTCCAAGGCTGTAAATCTTTCCAGAGGAAGAATAATTCATATCTCTCCCATGGAGTGGCTGGGAGGTTTGAACTGCTGACCTTCTGGTTAGCAGCCCAATGCTTTAATCACTTCACCATCAAAACTCCTTTTTGAGATTAGGGAGGGAGAGTTATACATTAATCTTAATTTGTAACACACTGTTTTACAATACTTGATGTCTATTCTCCTCAAGAGAATTCAGCATCAGGATTGAAAGACAACTTATTAACAACCTGTAATATGCAGATGACACAATCTTGTTTGCTGAAAACAAAGAAGACTTGAAGCATTTACTGTTGAAGATCAGACTACAATCTTGAGTATGGATTAACACCTCAACATAAAGAAAACAAAAATCCTCACAAGTGGACCAATTAGAAACATCATGATAAATGGAGAAAAGATTGACGTTGTCAAGGATTTAATTTTACTTGGATCCATAGTCAATGTCTATGGAAGCATCGGTCAAGAAATCAAATGACATATTCCACTGGGCAAATCTGCTGTAAAAGTCCTCATTAAGGTGTTAAAGAGCAGAGGCATCACTTTGTGGACAAGGTGTACCTGATCCAAGCCATGCATGATATTTTCTATTGACTTGCATGGATGTGAAAGCTGGACAATTAATAGAAAAGACCAAAGAAAAATTTATGCATTTGAATTGTGGTATTGGTGAATAATATTAAATATATCATGGGCTCCCAGAAGAAGGAACAAATCTGTCTTGGAAGAAGTATAGCCAGAATACTCCTTAGAAATGAGAATGCCGAGACTTCATCTCACATACTTTGGACATGTTATAAGGAAGGAGCGGTCCCTGGAGAAGGGCTACTTTACTTGGTAAAGTAGAGGGTCAGCAAAAAAGGAGGAAGGCTTTCAACGAGATGGATTGATGCATAGGCTGTAAAAGTGGGCTTAAACATAGCAAAGATTATATGGATAGGGCATGACCTGGCAGTGTTTTGTTCTCTTGTATATAGGGTCTCTGTGAGTCAAAGCTGACTTGCTGGCATCTAACAAAAACAATATTCTCCTAAAGAAAAATCAAAACAAAATTCACTGCTCTGGAGTTGGTTCCAACTCATAGCGACCAGTCCTTGGGTTTTGGAGGTGGTATCACTGCACAAATAGATTGCCCAATCTTCTTTCTGAGGAGTGGCTGGTGGATTTGAACTGAAAGCCTTCTGGGTAGCAGTTAAATGCCTTAGGCACTATACCACCAGAGCTTCTCTCCTAATGCTAGACATTTTAAAATTAAACCTACATAATTTCTGTTGGGAAAGTAGAATATATGTATATATTTTAATGACATTTATAAGAATATACTTGGCAGCTTTATTCATAACAGACCCAAACTGAAAACAATACAAATATTTATCTATAATAGATAAATAAGTTGTGATATATTCATAAAATGGAAAAAAAGAAGAGCAATGAAAAAGGAAGAACTATGTTTAGACGTAGGCACTCCGGTAATATAGTGCCTAAGGCACTTGACTGCTAACCAGAAGACTAGTGGTTCAAACCCATCAGCCACTCCTCGGAAGAAAGGTTGGGCAATCTACTTCCATAGTGATACTGCCTTGGAAACCCAAGGAGGGGTCGCTATGAGTAGGGTCTGACTTGACAGCACCTAACAACAATAACAAAGTTTAGACATAGCAACTGGGGTGAATTTCACCTACATGTTCAGTAAGAGAAGCCAGACACGAAAGAAAAAAATAATGAAGTAATTTCACTTATAATAAATCCAAAAACAGATACAACAAATCTATGGTAATAGAAAAGGGTATCTTTGAGGGAAAATGTAGATGTTGATTTGGAGGGGAGATGATGGAACCTCTTGTTGTATAATTACTTCTTTACAAAATGTATATTATATCAAGCTTCATCTCTTTCTGTGCTCTCCACTAATCAATTCTCTCTTCACTTTATCTAGCCCAGAGACTTACATGTAGCAGATGGTCAAGATATAATTTTAGAAAGAAAAAATAAAATTTTACCTGCCTTATGTCCCTTTTCCTTAGAAGTCCTACTTAATGTGAATGAATGCTAATAAATATTTTATTCTTCTTAGTTAATGCTTTTGGAATATATCCAAGAATATTGCATTAATCTAAGGAACAGTACTAATGACCAGAATTTCAGATAACATAGGTAGTCTATCAGGATATAGG
The DNA here is from genome assembly GCF_000298275.1 of Orycteropus afer afer. Classification (NCBI taxonomy): domain Eukaryota; kingdom Metazoa; phylum Chordata; class Mammalia; order Tubulidentata; family Orycteropodidae; genus Orycteropus; species Orycteropus afer. The sequence continues at coordinate 1,001,261 of NW_006922185.1, read as the reverse complement.
TGAGTGGCATCAATCTTTGAAAACAGTCTTTAAAAGTCCTTCATATTGTGTTACTTAAGCGTGAAAACTCACATGAACTCAGGTGCTCAGAAAATTGAGTGGTCCCTATGCAAGATGGTATAAAGAAATCAACATAACACAACACAAGATAAGAGGTCCCCTTATTCCAATGGACAAAGGTGAGAAGTAGCTCGAGGATTGTCTGAACTGGGTAACCATCAACATCCAAGAGCAAGGTGGCATAAGATCCCATGTAACAATGAATGGGAGAAACAGATGTGTTCCGGGAACATCAGTACAAATTAAATTGTTGTTGTTGTTAGGTGCTGTTGAGTCATCTCCTACGCATAGCGACCCTATGCTCAGCAGAAGGAAACACCCCCTGGTCCTGAGCCAGCTCCATGATTCTTGCTATACTTGAGCCCATTGCCACTGCCACTGTGTCAATCCATCTCGTTGAGAGCCTTCCCCTTTCGGCAACTCTCCACCTTACAAAGGATGACATTTTCTCCAGGGAATGGTCCCTTCTGACAACATGACCAAAGTATGTGAGATGAAGTCTGGCCATTCTTGCCTCCAAGAACCATTCTGGCTGCACTTCCACCAGGACAGACCTGTTAGTTCTTATAGCTGTCCATGGTACTTTCAACATTCTTCACCAGCACCACAACTCAAAAGCATCAATTCTTTTTCAATTTTCATTATTCATTGTCCAGCTCTCACATGCATATGAGGTGATTGAAAATACCATGGCTTGTGTCAGGTACACCTTAGTCCTCAAGGAGACATCTTTGCTCCTCAGCACTTGAAAGAGGTCCTTTGCAGCAGATTTTCCCAATGCTATATGTCGTCTAATGTCCTGACTGGTCCTTCCATTGGCGTCAATTGTAGAACAAAGCAATGTGAATTCTTTGACAAATTCAGTCTTTTCTCTATTTATCATAATTCTGCTTATAGGACCAGTTGTGAGGATTTTTGTTTTATTTATATTGAGATGCAATCCATACTGCAGACTGTATTTTTCAATCTTCATCAGTAAGTAGTTCAAATCATCCTCACTTTCAGCAAGCAAAGTTGTGTTGTCAGCATATCATAGGTTGTTAATTACTCTTTCTCAAATCTTGATGACATGCTCTTCTTCATATAGTCCAGCGTCTTGGATTATTTGCTCAGCATACAGATCGAATAAGTATGGTGAAAGGACACAACCCTGATGCACTCCCTTCTTAATTTTAAACCATGTAGTCCATTTTTCTGTTAAATGACAGCCTCCTGGTCTATGTACAGGTTCCTCATCAGGGCAATCAGGTGTTTGGGAATTCCCATTCTTCACAATGTTATCCATAAATTGTTATGATTTATACATATTGCATATTCAATAAAACACATGTAAACATCTTTCTAGTATTCTTTGCTTTGAGCCAAGATCCATCCAACATCAGCAATGATATCCCTCATCCCACATCCTCTTCTAAATCCAGCTTGCATTTCTGGAAGTTCTCTATCAATATACTGCTGCAACCACTTTTGAAATATCTTCAGTAAGATTTTACTTGCATGCAATATTAATGATATTATTTGATAATTTCCACATGCTGTGAGATCACCTTTCTTTGGAATGGATACTAATATGGATCTCTTCCAGTCAGTTGACCAGGTAGCTGTCTTCCAAATCTATTGATATAGCCAAGTGATGCCTCCAGTGGGGCATCCGCTTGTTGAAATATCTCAGTAGGTATCCCATCAATTCCTGGAGCTTCATTCTTTGCCAATTCCTTCAATGCAGCTTGGACTTCTTCCTTCAATACCATTGATTCCTGAACATATGCCACCTCCTGAAATGGATGAAGATTAACCAGTTCTTGTTGGTACAGTGACTCTGTGTATTCCTTCCATCTTTTGATGTTTCTTGCATCATTCAATATTTTGCCCACAGAATCTTTGAAAATTGCAACTTGAGGCATAATTTTTTTCCTCAGTTCTTTCAGCTTGAGAAATGCTGAGTGTGTTCTCCTTTGGTTTTCTAACTCCTGATCTTTGCACATTTCATTATAGTAACTGGCTTTGTCTGCTGGAACTGCTCTTTGAAATCTTCTGTTCAGCTATTTTATCTTGTCATTTCTTCCATTTTCTTTAGCTACTCTTTGCCTAAGGGCAAGTTTCAGAGTCTCTTCTGACATTCATTTTGGTCTTTTCTTTCTTTCTCATCTTTTTAATGACCTCTTGGTTTCTTCATGGATAATGCTCTTGATGTCATCCCATAGTTCTGGTTTTCAGTCATTGGTGTTTATTGCATCAAATCTATTCTTTAGATGGTCTCTAAATTCAGGAGGGATATATTCAAGGTCATATTTTGGCTATCTGGACTTGTTTTAATTCTCTTCAACTTCAAGTTGAACTTCCATAAGAGCAGTTCATGGTCTGTTCCACAATCAGCTCCTGGCCATGTTTGGCTGATAATATTGAGGCTTTCTATCACCTCTTGCCACAAATGTAATCAATCTGATTCCTGTGTACTCCATCTAGTGAAGTCCACGTGTATAGCCACTGTTCAAAGGTATTTGCAATGAATAAATCATTGGTCTTGGAAAATTCTATCATGCAATCTCCAGCATTATTTCTGTCACCAAGGTCAAATTTTCCAACAACCATTGATTCTTCTTTACTTCCAACTTTTCCAATACAATCACCAGTGATAAGAAACACATCTTGATTGCATGTTTTATCAATTTCACACTATAAAAGTTGATAAAAATATTCAATTGCCTCATCTTTGGCTTTGGTGGTTGGTGTGTAAATTTAAATAATTGTAAAAAAAAAAAA
>NW_006922185.1:981713-990508 GCF_000298275.1 Orycteropus afer afer | reverse complement strand
GTTGCTAGAAAGCAGAACGTGTTCTTAAGCCCCAGGAATCTGCAAGAGCACTGTCTCTTTAAACATCCAAAATAGTCAAGCCGCTTTTTAAACCTTCAAAATGGTAAATGTCCACAGCTCAGCCCACCATTCTTTTCACCTTCTCCGTTTGTTCCCCAGCCACCATGCACAGTCCTCCATGCAGCCCCTGGCTAGCAGGGTGATTTTTAGGTTAATTCTTAGGTCCTACCACCACTAGGGAATCTCCAAGCTGTCTGTGCCATCAGGATAGCTCAGGATCGCTGCCAGACTGCAGCTTCCTATGTCTCCTTTTTTAGTATTTTCATGCAAATTCTTCTGCTAGTTGGGCTTTAGTCCACTTCTATGTCCTTCCCTTCAAGGCTCAGGGGTCCAAGATTATCTTCTGTGTCTATGTTAATTGTTTTCCCTTTTCTTTTTTGAAGAGGGTCTGTGCAGTCTTTCTGCCTAGTCAGCCATCTTGCTGGAACTCCCCAGGACAGATCTTGAAACATCTTTTGTGATGATGAATGCCACACCATTCTTCTTCAAATTGTCATTCCTGGCATAGTTTATTATATGGTTGTCTTATTCAAAATGACCAAAACCCATTCATTTCAGCTCACTAATACCTAGGATATCAATCTTTATGCATTCCATTTCATTTTTGACAACTTTCCATTTTCCTAGATTCATACTTCATACATTCCATGTTCCAATTATTAATGGATGTCTGCAGCTGTTTCTCCTCAATTTGAATCATGCCATGTTAGCACGTGGAGGTCCTGAAAGACTTACTTTATCCCTATCATTAAGGTTGGTTCTACTCTGATTAGGTAGCTCTTTTGTAGTCTTATTTTGAGTTCCTTCCAACAAAAGGGGCTCGTCTTCCTGCTCTGTGTTGGACAATGTTTCTGAGCTATTAGTAAAGTTGCCCAGTAATGTATCAGGCAGTGTTTCTCTGGTATTCATAAGGTTTTCCCTGGCTGATTTCTGAGAAGTGGATGGCCTCCTCCTTCTTCCTAGTCTGTTTTAGTCTGTAAGCTGCATTGAAACCTGTGCACCATATGCAACTCTGCTGGTGTCTAAAACAGCAGTGGCACAGCCTGAAGCCTCACAGCAACATACAAGCCCTGCAGGATGACAAATGGACAGACAAGTTTGTCTCTGTTAACTGTTGGCAACCTCTGCACCCTCCCCTTACCTAACTCCTACCTGGAACCTGCCACTTTGTGACCCCTGGCTGCTCCCTCCCTTTCCTGGCTCTAGGGGCCTTGGGGCCTAGCCTTGCCTCCCATTCCTTTTTACCTGGATATCCTGCCACTCCCAAAAGCAAGGCCAGTCTTCAGGGTGACCATATTGGGAGGGAATAGTCATGGAATGCTGTGATTCAGCCATGAAGATTTTTATTCAAGGGAGGTTTGCAATAACAAATCAGGTCATGCAACATAAGCTAAGAATCAGGACAAGAAGCCCATCAAGTAAGGGAACTCAGGAATTCTGTGGCCAGTGATTTGCATTGTAGCTCCATGCACTCCAGGTAGAGCAGACTATTTCCTAGGCTTTCTCTTACCTATTCCCATTCCTCTAGTGATAGTAGAACAACAAAACAAACAAATGGGAAAAAACAACAAAAAAACAAAACAAAAAAACCCTTTACCATTGAGTGGATTCCAACTCATAGTGAGCCTACAGGTCAGAGTAGAACTGACCTATAGTTTTTCCAAAGATATAATCTTTATGGAAGCAGCCTGCTACCTCTTTCTCCTATGGAGTAGCTGGTGGGTTCTGTCATCTTTTTGGTTAGCAGCCAAGTGCTTTCACCATTGTGCCACCATTGCTCCTCATCTAGGGACAGGGAGCCTTCCAAATATGACATGCTCTGGCTTTTATTCCTTCAAGGCCTCATTAGAATTAAAGTTCTAAGTAAAAGTCTGTCTTGTTTGAAGGTGAGAGTTATAAAAGGCAGGGACAGAAAATAGATAATTGCAATTTTCACCTATCCATTAAGTCAATCTTGTTAATATTATACTACATTACATTTTTCAGTTAGATCCAGAATATCAACTTTCCCAGTGCATCTGAGTCACCATTTAACAGTAAATGGTTCCCTTGAATTGTTACCAAGTACACTACAGTTTTCTTTATAGAAAAATAATAAGTGAACCAATGTTTATAGCCTATACCTTTAGAGGGATTCTTTGAAATATTTTTTTTTCTAGTATTGAAGAACATTAAGAATTTGCTTAATTAATTTGCAGTTAGATAATTTTTCAAAAAACAATTATAGGATTTATATTGTCCCTCATATTAATAAAAGTATTATCATAAAATAAATATCTTTAAACAATAAATATTCTAGTTAGAAAAAACAGGAAGCAGAAATTGATCAATATTTTAGAACTTGCAATACTTTTAAAATTTGAAAAAATATCAAACATGTGATAGGTATGTTGTTGTTGTTAGGTGCTATCAAGTTGGCTCCCACTCATAGTAACCCAATGTATAGTAGCACAAAACATTACCTGGTCCTGTGCCAGCCTCACAATCCTTGCTATACCTCAGCCCATCATTTCAGCCACTATGTCAGTCCATCTCATTGAGGGTCTTCCCCTTTTTCTCTGACCTTCCACTTTCCAAACCAAACCAAACTCACTGCCATGGAGTTGTATCCGACTCATAGCGACACTTCTTTGGGTTTCTAAGGCTATATCACTATGGAAGCAGATTGCCCAAACTTCCTTCTGAGGAATGGCTGGTGGGTTTGAACTGCCAGCCTTCTGGTTAGAAGTCAAATGTCTTAGGCACTATGCCACCACAGCTCCTCCCTCTCCTTTTCTAAGCATGCTATCCTTCTCCAGAGAATGGTCCCTTCTGACAACCTGACCAATGTAGGTGAAACAAAGTCTAGCCATTCTCACTTCCAAGGCTCATTCTGGCTGCACTTCATCCAGAACAGATTTATTCATTCTTCTGGCAGTCCATGGTACTTTCAGTATTCTCCATCAACACCACAACACATGAGGATCAACTGTTCTTCAGTCTTCCTTATTCATTGTCCAGTTGGCTGCACTTCATCCAGAACAGATTTATTCATTCTTCTGGCAGTCCATGGTACTTTCAGTATTCTCCATCAACACCACAACACATGAGGATCAACTGTTCTTCAGTCTTCCTTATTCATTGTCCAGTTTTCACATCCATATGAGGTTTTGAAAACACCATGGCTTGGGTTAGGTGCACTTTAGTCTTCAAAGGCACATCTTTGCTCTTCAGCACTTTAAAGAGGTCTTTTGCAGCAGATTTGTCCAGTGCAATATATCATCTGATTTCATGACTGCTGCTTCCATTGGTGTTGATTGTGGAAACAAGTAATGTGAAATCTTTGACAACTTCAATCTTTTCTCCTCTTATTGTGATGCTACTTATTGGTCCAGTTGTGAGGATTTTCATTTTCTTTATGCTGAGGTGTAAGCCATACTGCAGACTATAAACTTTAATCTTCATCAATAAGTGCTTCAAACCATCTTCACTTTCAGCAAGCAAGGTTGTGTCATCCACATATCATAGGTTGTTAATGAGTCTTCCTCCAATCCTGATGCCTCATTCTTCTTCACATAGTCCAGTTTCTTGGATTATTTGCTCAGCATACAGATTGAATAAGTATGGTGAGAGGATACAACCCTGACACATTCTCTTCCTGATCTCAAACCATGCAATATCCCCTTGTTCTGTTTGAATGACATCCTCTTATTCTATATACAGGTTCCTCATAAGCACAATTAAGTGTTCTGGAATTTCCATTCTTCTCAATGTTATTCATAATTTGTTATGATTCACAAAACTAAATGGTTTTGCATAGTCAATAAAACACAAGTAAACATCTTTCTTGTATTCTATGCTTTCAGTCAAGATCCATCTGACATCAGCAATGATCTCCCTCCTTCTACATCCTCTTCTGAATCCAGCTTGCATTTCTGGAAGTTCCCTGTCAATATACTGCTACAACCATTTTTGAATTATCTTCAGCAAGATTTTAGTTGCTTGTGGTATTAATGATATTGCTTGATAATTTCCATATTCTGTGGGATCACCTTTCTTTGGAATGGGTAAAAATATGGATCTCTTCCAGTCAGTTGGCCAAGTAACTATCTTCCACATTTCTTGGCATAGATAAGTAAGTGCTTCCAGCACACCATCTGTTTGTTGAAACATCTCAGTGGGTATTCTGTCAATTTTACAGTCAGCTCTTGGACTTGTTTTGGCTGAAGATACTGAGCTTCTCCATTGTTTCTTTGCACAAATGTAGTCTATCTGATTCCTGTGTATTCCATCTGGTGAACGAATGTATAGGTACCATTTATGTTGTTGAAAAGAAGTATATGCAATGAATTAAGTTTTTGGTCTTCCAAAATTCTGTCATGCCATCTCTGGTGTCATTTCTATCACCAAAGCCATATTTTCCAATCACTGGTGATTCTTAATAGTTATGTTGTTGTTGTTGTCATGTGCCATCAAATTAGACCTGACTCATAGTGACCCCTCCTTGGGTTTCTGAGGTGGTATCACTACGGAAGTAGATTGCCTAACCTTCCTTCCAAGGAATGGCTGGTGGGTTTGAACCCCCAGCCTTCTGGTTAGCAGTCAAGTGTCTTAGGCACTATGCTACCAGAACTCCTTTAATAGGTATAGGGAGTTTCAAAACATAATACATTTTAGTCATTCACTGCCATCAAGTTGATTCCAACTCATAGTGAACCCCATTGGGTTTTCAAGGTGGTAAAGTTTTACAGAAATAGATTGACTCATCTTCCTTCCGTGGAGTCGCTGATGGGTTTGAACCACCAATCTTCTGGTTAGCAGTAAAATGCCTTAGGCACTTCCCCACCAGAACTTATAACATTTTAGTTATTTAAAAACAAATTTTCAGTTTATTCATTATAGAAATACCTTTGTCAATATATAACCCAAACTCAGATTAACACTTATTTGGGGAGAACAGAATGAAAATGTGCTAAGGACATTTTAATTAACTTGATTATTTGAAATATGACATTAAATCTGCCACTTTGGAAGTTATTAATAAGCTAATCTCACCATTTTTATTTTATTTTTATTTTTTTTTGGTAATACAGGCTAAGTTATCTCTGGGATTAGTTTTAAAACTAGACAGTTGATAGTCTTTATATATGTTCAAATGTTTCAGGTCATATGTTATTCTCATTCTTACACTGGAATTTTTATCACAAGAGATTGGTTGACCCCTTTGTTAAAATAAGTAGATCATTGTATGTTTCTTCCCTTACATATTTATACAAAATTTAAGAAACCAGACATATAGTTTGTAGGAATTATTTTGGCCAAATTTCATCTCTCATACTTTGGTCATGTTGTCAGGAGGGATCAGTTCTTGGACAAGGACATCATGCTTGGTAAAGCAGAGGGTCAGTGACAGAAAGGAATGCTCTTAATGAGATGGGTTGATCCAGTGGCTGTGATGATGAACTCAAGCATGGCTATGATTGTGAGGATGGCATAGGACCAGGCAGTGTTCATCTTGTTGTGCATAGGGCTGGTATGACTTGAAACTGACTAGATGGCATGTAACAACAACAGCAACAAATTTTGACTCTGACTTTGGAACTTCAGTCAAGGAAGGCTTGGTCCTGAATGTCTTATTCTTGTGTCCTCAGTGTTTCAATGTACCTATGATTTCCTTCCCCCCCCCCCCCCCCCCGCCTTTTTTTTTTTTTTTTTTTTAAATGAATGTTGCAGGTGTTTATGGTATCCTGTTGTAATTTTTTTTCAATGCCCAATATTAGGCTTTTATTGCCCAGGTCACAAATATATGTATGTGCCCATTCTCTTATTTGAAGACTTTCACTTTCTCTTTCCATTCACATTTTCTCCTATTTCTTACTATTGCTATCTTCTTTGAGTAGAAATCATTTTAGGTTTTTGAACACCGTTCTTAGTAATTTGGGAGAAGGATTTTTGCTGCAATTTTTTTTTGCTGCAACTGTTGCCTTTGCATCCCGCTTGCAATTCCCTTGTTTGGCATTAAGTTACTAATTTTATTATTAATTGATTCTTTGCTTGAAGAACCAACAAAACTAAATCCATTGCCATCCAGATTCTGACTCAAAGTGCCCCCATTAGACAGAGTAGAACTGCCCCATGGAGTTTCTAAGGCTATAAATCTTTATGGAAGCAGCCTGCCTCATCTTTTTCTCATAGAGTGGCTGATAGAGTAGAAACAATGACCTCTGGGTTAGCAGCTGAGTGCTTAACCCTTGTACCACCAGGACTCTTTCTGCACTGAGAAAGAATTTTTTTGTATACTCAGAATACCTAGAATTTCAGCAGGAAAAAGGGCACTTGCTTAGCCAGGTTCTATGAGGAAGACCACCCTTTTTGGAGGAAAGTAACATGGGGTTCTGATTGTTTTTATTAAGGTCACCACTGGCCAGAATTAAGAGACTAGGTTTTAAAAGGAGGGTGATGATCAATAGAAACTAAGGGGAAAAATTAACAGACTTGACTCTAGGGCAACCCCATGTATGTCAAAGTAGATCTGTGCTCCATAGGGTTTTCAATGGCTGATTATCAGAAGTAGATCTCTAGGAGGAGTCCTGGTGGTGCAGTGGTTAAAGCTCTCACCTACTAACCAAAAAAAGTTGGCTGTTCGAACCTATCAGCTGCTCTATGGGAGTAAGATATGGCAGTCTACTTCCATAAGGCCTTAGAAACCATTTGGGTCAGTTCTACTTTGTCCTGTAGGGTTGCTAGGAGTTGGAATCAGCTTCTCAGCAATGGGTTTTGTGTTAAATCTCCAGGTAAAAGTCTCTAGGGGGCCAAATGATTAAGTGCTTGGCTACTGTCAAAAGGTTTGAGGTTCAAGCCTTTCCGGTGGCACCTCAGAAGATAGGCCTGTGATCTGCTTCCAAAAGGTCACAGACTTGAAAATGCTGTGCAGTTCTACTCTGCACGCATGGGGTCACCATGAGTCAGAATTGACTCCATGGCAACTAACAACTTATCTCCAGGCCTTTCTTAGGAGATGTCACTTGGTGAACTTCAACTGCCAAACATTCACTTACCAAAAAACCAAACTCAACGCTGTGCAGTCGGATCCGACTCCTAGAGATCCCTTCTTGGGTTTCCAAGGTGGTATCACTACATAAGTAGATTGCCCAACCTTCCTTCTGAAAAGTGTCTGGTGGGTTTGAACCACCAGCCTTCTAGTTAGCAATCAAATGCCTCACCTACTAGGCTACCAGAGCTCCCAACCATTCATTTAGCAGCTCATTATTACTTGTCATTAAACAGGAGTTTGTTGAGTTTAGCAGGATCCTATCACTTTGCTACAGTTTGTAGGAGGAGCCAGAATGATAATCTGAGGCAGAAAATTGCTTGCATTCATTCTATTATTTCAAATACTTTTCCACCTACACACTGTTTTTAGAGTATCTTTTTTAATTTTGACCGTGTTTAATTGTACATTTTATTCTAAAATGTTGAAATGTTCAGAAAAGTTGAAAAAATTGTACAGTGAAAAGTTGTTGTTGTTGTTGTTATTTGCCGTCGAGTCAGCCCCAACTCATAGCGACCCCTCCTTGGGTTTCCGAGGCAGTATCACTACGGAAGTAGGATTGCCCAACCTTCCTTCCGAGGAGTGGCTGGTGGGTTAGCAGTCAAGTGCTTTAGCCACTATGCTACCAGAGCATACCCAATACCCAATACCTAGAGTTTACAATTTCTGTATTACTAACTTTATCACATATCTATCCACATCATTTTCTATCCATTCATCAATCCATATTATTGTTAGCATTTTTTCTAGAAATATTTTTAGTGTTGTTGCTGGTGTATATACATTTCTACCCAACACTTCCATAAGCATATTGTTACTAGAGTTTATTATTTGTTTGCTTTTTGACATTGCTTATCCTCAGGAGCTCTGGTAGCATAGGGGCTAAGACACTTGCCTGCTAACCAGACGGCTGGCGGTTCAAACCCACCAGCCACTCCTCGGAAGAAAGGTTGGGCAATCCTACTTCCGTAGTGATACTGCCTCGGAAACCCAAGGAGGGGTCGCTATGAGTTGGGGCCGACTCCACGGCACATAACAACAACAACAACATCCTAAGGACATCTGACACATCTTTTCTTGGAATATGTAGCTCTTAATACTTTTCAAACACTTAAGATTAGTAGTTGTGGAGGGGATTACCACCCTTTTCTTCTTTTCCCCACAGTAACAACAAGATTTTTGCTAAGATAATTTTGTGGCATTTCTCATTTCCTATATCCACCTGTCTTATCCCACCACTCAAGGGTGATGAAAGAGCTACAAGAGCCACCACCTCTCAGAACTTTTCAAAACTTTAGTGCCTCAAGGTGTGACAACTACTCTTAGTGAATTTCTGACTCTTGTCAGAGATCTGCATAAGCATGCATCTGCTTTTGATACTGTATTGAATTCTGGATGATCCAGGAAAAAAAGTTATGGCCAAGAGATAGCAGCTTTGCACAACAGGCTATTGATGTTGATGCTCCTATAGCCACGTGCAGCAACCCTCCCCCCAGCCCAACCCTTGCAACCAGAGGTAGTGCAGGGAACCATCAAAAGAAGAAGAAACCAAAAAAAACTAACTCACTGCTTGGAGTCAGTCTCGACTCATAATGACCCCTCTTTGGGTTCCTGAGGCAGTATCACTATGGAAGTAGATTGCCCAACCTTCCTTCCAAGGAGTGGCTGGTGGGTTTGAACTGCCAGCCTTCTGGTTAGCAGTCAA
>NW_006922185.1:975643-978018 GCF_000298275.1 Orycteropus afer afer | reverse complement strand
GATATCAATCTTTATGCGTTCCATTTCCTTTTTGACAACTTCCAATTTTCCTAGATTCATACTTTGTACATTCCATGTTCCAATGATTAATGGATGTCTGCGGCTGTTTCTCTTCAATTTGAGTGGTGTCACATCAGCAAATGAAAGTCTTGAAAGCTTTGTCTTTTCCATGAGTAAGGCTGGGTTTACTCAGATGTTGCAGCTCTTTCCCAGTCCTATTCTGTATCCTAGACAATGTTCTTATGTAGCAAAGTGGTGAGTTCCTAGCTCAAAGAGTTCCAAAGACATCATCACCTTATTGTCTTTATAATGAAAGATTATGTCATTCAGGGCCAAGAGATATTGAGTGTAGTTTCAGGGATATATAAAGCAGGCAGTATCTACAGGTGTTGTTAGGTGCTATGGAGTCAGCTCCTACCCATAGCGAGTGAAACATTGCTTGCTTCTGGGCCATTATCATAACTATTGTAATGTTTGAGCTTATTTTTGCAGCCACCATGTCAATTCATCTCATTGAGGGTCTCATTTTTTTTTTTTTCCACTGACCTTTTACTTACCAAGTATGATATCTTTCTTCAGCAATTGGTCTCTCCTGTTGAATATCCAAAGCAAGACAAAATCTCACCATTCTTGGTTCCAAGCACCATAGGCAGACTTTAAATGGGTAATCATATGTTTATTTGGGCTAATATTTTAAAAATTGAATGGACATTGAATCTGGCGTCTGCATGCTAAGCACCTTAGCTTGCTATGAAGAAGTAAGCAACTCATTTATAACACACACATCTTCCAGATTTGATTGCAACTGGCAGACTTTCTGGTTGTGTTTAAGCTTAAGTACTATCTTTTAATGTCATTGTGGTTAAAATTTTCTCTTCTCTATATATATTTTTGGGAGCTCTGGTGGCGTAGTGCTAACCAGAATGCTGGCAGTTCAAACCCACCAGCCACTCCTCAGAAGGAAGGTTGGGCAATCCACTTCCGTAGTAATACTGCCTTGGAAACCCAACAAGGGGTCATTATGAGTAGGATCAGACTCCATGGCTATGAGTTTGGTTTGATTGTTTTTTTATATATATTTTTTGTGTTTATTTTTTAGTTCTTTCATATGTTTGCGTGTTTATTTATTCATTTCATTGTTTCCAGTTTATTTAAGAAAATAAAGCAGGGGAGCAATATTTTTATATTGCTATAATTGACTGCTAACCAGAAGGCTGGTGGTTCAAACCCACCAGCCACTCCTTGGAAGGAAGGTCGGGCAATCTACTTCCGTAGTGATACCGCCTCGGAAACCCAAGGTGGGGTCGCTATGAGTCAGGGCTGACTCGATGGCACATAACAACAACATAACTTTTAGAAGGTTCCAAGCAAATTTTACCTCCAGGGTAATAAAATTCTTCAGTCCCCTTCCTCACATTATGCAGCCCATTTTTTATATTATTGGTAAAGCTATGAAAGGTTAAGAGAATGAATTTGAGGTAAGAATAGATCTGAATGGAATTAATTTTTATCAATCTGCTAGTATGTGACCTAGGGCAAATTATTTAAGCTGCCACCACTCAGTTTCCTCATCTGGTAAAGGTGAATAACGATTAATCCTATCTTGTGAAGTTTTGACAAAAAAATGAAAGAAAAATATTTTTAAGGTATCAACCAGGATATATGACACAAAATAGAGTTTATTTTTTTAAAAAAAATTATTTTATGCCAATATATTTAGCAAATTATTTTCTCTGCATATGGATTTTGATACATGGTTAGGAAATTCCAAGTTCTAGAGAAATTTACGCATATCCAAATGTAGTTTGTAATAAATGTTATTAACATCAGAAAGAAAAGGTACTACTTTTGGGGGGATTGATTTAATTTTTACTTATCCCAAAGAGAATTGGACCATTCTGGTACTGAGTTTTTTATCTTAGGAACATAGGAATCTTTTCTGTTGGTTCAGGTCTCATTTCTTACCTTAATGAGAGTTTCCTAATGCACTTGATTTTGGACAGATTCCGTATATGCCTAGGCATTGCAATTTTGAAATGTAGGTATTTCATATCTTTTATCACCATTTCTTTTCTGATCTATCACTTATGAAGGAACATAGTTTTAAATATTCAAGAATAAAATATTCTAAATATTTTGCAACAGATGACTAAATCATTTGCATTTTAGCTAGAGACCACTTTCTGCATATTCATTAGACTTTAAAATGTGTTTTGAATTGCTTCATGGTGTAGTATAATCCATATATATAAATATTCTATTTTTGATTGAAGTGAATATAAATGTTCCTACTACTGGATACAGGAGCTCTGGTAGCACAGTGGCTAAAGCACTTGACTGCTAACCAGAAGGCTGGCGGTTCAAACCCATCAGCC
>NW_006922185.1:972722-974678 GCF_000298275.1 Orycteropus afer afer | reverse complement strand
AACAACAACAACAACATGATTTTTTATTTCAAGCATACTTTTAGATAGCTTCGTTTCATTCACATTTCTCTCCCCTTTGTTACTCTAGAAATTGTCATTTCTGTTTCTATTCTTTTGGAAGTTATTGTTTTAAAACACTTTAATAATTTTAGAAATGTCTCTACATTTCATCTGAACAATTCGTGGACCTCAGAATCATTCACTTTGCCCCTTGGTCAAACTATATGCTATTGATGTGTAGTGTTAATGCATTGAATTGTGTCCTCTAAAGATATGTGTTGTAAATTCTAACCCTTATCTGTGGATATAAATCCCATTTGAGAGCAGGATATTCTTTGTTTTGTTAATGAGGCCAAATCAGTAGAGAGTGTTTCTTAAACCAATCACTGCTGACATATAAAAGAGCAGAGTAGGTACAGATGGAACCAAGCACAAATATGGAAAGATAGATGCCAGATCACATGAAGATCTCCAAGGAATCAAGGAACAGGACCTGAAAGGATACAAGGACCTTCTTCCAGAGCTGACAGAGAAAGGCTTTCCCTAGATATAGCACCAAAAATTTGGACTTCTAGCTTCCTAAACTGAGAAAATAAATTTTTGCTTGTTAAGCCACCAAGTTGTGGTATTTCTGTTATAGCAGCACTAGATAACATTGACATCTGGTAATTCTAGTTCAATCTTGTTTTTGTGCCCACTCTTTTATTTTTTATTTTATATACACATATATCATACTTTTTTGCAAATAATATGCCCATCTAAATATGAACCCACACATATAAGATACAGAAATGATAAAAATAAGTGAACAATAACTCTTGGAAATGATGAAAATAAATAATTTAGTTCTGGCATCATGTGCTCATGCATATACCAAACATGTCTCGTGATATTTTCAGAAATGCATTTCAGCCTAATTCACCCATCCTACCATATTATAGGTAAATCATATCTTTATGTTAATTTTTTTCATTTGGTTCATTTTCTTTAGTTTTGTTCTTGTGTGTAATATAAAATCAATACTTATCTTAAGTGAAGTTTCCATGTGACCAGAAATAGAAATTGAAGTCAGCAACATGTAAAAATAAATTGGCATGGAACACTTATGAAGTAATACAATGCACCGCAGGGGTTGTACAGTTGGCAAAAAACATCACACATACAGACACCACATACATATATACACATATATATGTGAGGTGTGTGTTTGTATACATTCAGGGGTATGTATATGTGTGTATGTGTGTATAGATATACATTCATGTGTCTATGAAGGAGCTCTGATGTTGTAGTGGTTAAGGTGTTTGGCTGCTAACCAAAAGGTTGGTGGTTTAAATCCACTAGCTGCTCTATGGAAGAAAGATGAGGCAGTCTGCTTCCATAAAGATTTACAGCCTTGGAAACACAATGGGAGTTGCTGTGAGTTGGAATTGACTCAATGGTAGTTTGGTTTGGTTTGGTTATATGTATAGGTATTATACAAATATGGGTGTATATGTGGATAAACCAAGACCAAACTCACTGCCATCAAGTCAATCTTGACTCATAGTGACCGCCATTGGGTTTCCAAGGTAATAAATCTTTATAGATGTAGATTGCCCAGTCTTGCTGTCACAGAGTGGCTGGTGGATTTGAATCACTGTATATGTGTATGTTGCTGTTAAGTGCTGTTGAGTCATCTCCAACTCATAGAGACACATATTAATATGTTGCAGTGCTTAATTCCCTGATGTTATCATTCTCAGATATTCACAAGCAGATGGTCACTTTTATCATTTACTGTTTAAAACACTGCAAGACTTATGAAAATGCTGATAATTAGAGACAATGAAAAAAATGAAGTATTCAACTTATGTCAGAACCAACTTTGGACAGAATGGTTAAAATGGAACACTGTCATAAGTCACAGACTACTTGTATATATGTATAAATACACATACACCTATATGCTATATA
>NW_006922185.1:964651-972622 GCF_000298275.1 Orycteropus afer afer | reverse complement strand
TAAATGCATATGTTTAATAGTTCAACATTTCTTTATACTTTGTATATCTCGGATTTTCATCTAGGGTTATTTTCCTTCTTCCTGAGAATGAAAATATATCCTTTAGAGGTTTCTTTAATGATAAAAACTTCAAATTAATTGTATCTTTTTCTTTTTTGTTAATTCATGTATGATTTTGATTCATGCTAATTCATAAAAAAATAGTTTTCTATAAATAAAACTCAAGCATGTCAATTAATTGTTCTAATTCATATATTTACTTCATTGATTTCAAGCATTCATTGTTGTCGATATTAATTAGTCTTATTGTATGATGTGTTTAGTTGCAGGCATTTTTTTTTTTTTTTTTAATTCTGCATGGGCATTTCCTAATATGTATCTTTGGAATTTTTCATCAGTTCTTCACAATTTTCATCTATTATTTATTTCTCTCTATTCTTTCCCTCTCTACTTTATTAAACTCTTATTAAAAATTTATTAGATCCCTCACTGAACCCATGTCTGCTTCCCTTCTTTTCATATTTCCCTATTTCCATTCTTTGTCTCTTTGTACTACATTCTCTAAAATCACTTTATATACATTTAGCAGCTCACTAATTTTCTTTTCAATTGTTAAACTACTGTAAAAATTATATTTAAAAAATATATTATTGTGGTAAAATATATATGTAGCAAAACCTTAAAGCATTTGCCATTGAAACCTTTCTTTAAATGTACATGTTAGTGACATTAATTACATTTGTCATATTTTGCCACCATCACTATCATCTGTTTCCAAATATTTTGATCATGTTGTCAGAAGGGACCATTCCCTGGAGAAGGATATCACTCTTGGTAAAGTGCAGGGTCAATGAACCAGGAGAAGGCTCTCAATGAGATAGATTCACACTTCTGCAACGATGTGTGGCTGCAATGATGGGCTCAGGTATAGCAAAGACTTGAGGCTGGCACAGGACTGGGCAGTGTTTCATTCTGTTATACATAAGGTCACTATAAGTTGGAGCCAACTTGATGGCACCTAACAACAACAACAACAAATAAAAACTCAGTACTTTAAAATAACAACTCTGCTTTTCACCTCCGTCAGCCCCTGGTAACCACTAATAAACTTCTGTCTTTATGTATTTGCCTGTTGTAGACATTTTATGTAAGTGCGCTCATACAGTGTTGGTCTCCTTGCATCTGACTCTTTTTACTCACCATAAAGTCTTCAAGGTTCGTTGTGTTGTAGCATGTATCAAGATTTCCTTTTTTAAAATGACTGGAAAATATTCTGTTGTATGGATATAACACGTTTTGTTCATTCATCTATTTATGGAAACTTTTGTCTATTGGGGATAATGCTAATGCTACTTTGAACCTAAGTCTGTAAGTATTTGCTGGAATTTGTGCTTTCAATTCTTTTAGATATATACCTAGGAATGGAAGATTGGGTCATATAGAAATATCATATTTAAATATTTGAGAAATAATCAGACTGTTATCCACAGAGATAGCCTTACCTTACATTCCTACCAGAAATGGATGAGGTGTCTGATTTCTTCACTTCCTTATGAATACTTGGTTATTTTATTTTATTTTTTTTGCCTATTAGCCGTTCTACTGGATATGAAGTGATAATTCATTGGGGTCTTGATTGGTATTTCCATAATGACCATAATGACTACCTCTTCATCTGCTTACTGACCAGTCGTATATTTCATTTGGAGAAATATCTGTTCAAGTCCTTTGCCCAATTTTTGATTGATTGTTAGTCTTCTACTTGTTGAATTACTGTTCTTTACATATTCTAGAAGGAATATCCTTATCAGATATGGTTCTCAAATATTTTCTCCTGTTCTGTAGGTTGTTTCTTCATGTTGTTGCTAAAATCATTTGAGGCACAATATTTTTAATTTTCATGAAATTCAATTTACCTATTTTATCTTTTTTTGTTCATAATCAATCTAAAAATCCATTATCAAAAGCAAGGTCATAAAGCTTTACTTGTGTTTTCTTCTAAGACTTATATTGTTTTAGTTCTTATAACTAGGTCATTAATCCGTTTTGCAAATTGTGTGAGGTATGAGTCCAATTTCATTCTTTTGCATGTGGAGATCCAATTACCTTAGCTCCATTCATTGAAGAGAGTATTCTTTCCCCATTGAATAGCCTTGTCAAAAATCAATTGGCCATAGTGGTATTGGTTTATTTCTTAAATCTGTTCCTCCTGTGGATATGTCTATCCTTATTACACTACCAGATTATTTTGATTCCTGGACCTTCACAGTAAGCTGTGGAATCAGGAAGTATAAGTCCTAATTTGCTCTTTTATTTATTTATTTTCCCATCAAAATTGTTTTAGCTAATCAGATCCCCTTGTAATTCCATATGCATTCGAGAATTGACTTTTCACTTTCTGCATAAATGCCATTGGAATTCTCGTAGGGATTGCATGGACGCTATAGATTACTTTGAGTAGTTTTGGTATCTTAACAATTTTACATCTTCTGATCCATGAACACTGGATATTTTCTTCCATTTTTTTTAGGTCTTTTTAAATTTCTTTTACTAATGTTTTATAGTTTTCACCATACAAGGCTTTCTCTTTCTATTGCTGTTATTGTTAGGTGTTGCCAAGTCAGTTTTGACTTAGAGTGACCTTATGGACAACAGAATGAAACAGTGTCTGGTCCTGCACCACTGTCAAAATCTTTGCTATGCTTGGGCCCATTGTTGCAGCCATTGTATCAATCCTCATTTGCATTGACCCTGTACTTTACTAAGCATCATATCTGTTTCCAGGGACTGGTTCCTCTGAATAAGATGACCAAAATGTTAGAGACTAAGTCTCACCATCCTTGCTTCTAAGGAGCATTCTGGCTGTACTTGATACAAGACAGATTTGCTTGTTCTTCTGGCAGCCTATGGTATATTCAATATTTTTCTCAAGTACCATAATTCAAATGTATCAATTCTTCTTTTGTCTTTCTTTTTCATTGTCCAGCTTTCACATATGTATCAAGCAAGGGAAAAGACCATAGTTTGGGTCAGGTGCACTTTAGTCTTCAAAGTGATGTCTTTGCTTTTTAACATTTTAAAGAGGTTTTTTGAAACAGATTTGCCCAATACAATTTGTCATTTAATCTCTTGACTGCTGTTTTCAAGGGCGTTAATTGTGGATTCAAGTAAAATGAAATCTTTGACATCTTCAATCTTTTCTCCATTTATTATGATGTTGCTTATTGGTGTAGTTGTGAGAATTTTTGTTTTCTTCTTGTTGAGGGGTGTCTCATACTGAAGACTGTAGTCTTTAATCTTCATTAGTAAGTGCTTCAAGTCATCTTTACTTTCAGCAAGCAAGATTGTGTCATCTACATATTGCAGGTTGTGAATGAGTCTTCCTCCAAACCTGACACTGCATTCTTCTTCTCGGATTAGTGGTTTAGTATGCAGATGGAGTAAGTACAGTGAAAGGATACAACCTTGACACACACCTTTCCTGATTTTAAACCATGCAATATCCCCTTGTTCTGTTTGAATCACTGCCTTGTGGTCTATGTATAGGTTCCTCACGTGGACTATTACGTCTTCTGGAATTCCCATTATTCACAATGTTATCCATAATTTGTTATGTTCCACATTAATATTCCACAATAATATTGTTTGATAATTTCTGTATTCTCTTGGATCACTTTTCTTTGGGATGGGCACAAATATGGATCTCTTTCAGTCTGTTGGCCAGGTAGGTATGCAAAATGTTTTTGCATAAATGGGTGAGCTCTTCTAGTGTTGCATCCATTTGTTGAAACACCTCAGTAGACATTTCATTAATTTCTGGAGCCTTGTTTTTTGGCAATTCCTTCAGTGCAGCTTGAAGTTCTTCCTTCAGTACCCTTGGTTCATGATCTTATGCTACCTCCTGAATGGGTGAATATCAACCAATTCTTTTGGTATAGTGACTCTGTGTATCCTTTCCATCTTCTTTTGATGCTTTGTGCATCATTCAATATTTTGACCATAAAATCCTTCAATATTGCAAATTAAGGCTTGATTTTTTTCTTCTGTTCATTCAGCTTGAGAAATGCCAAATGCGTTTTTCCCTTTTGATTTTCCAACTCCAGGTCTTCGCATATTTCAGTATACTACTTTGTCTATTTGAGCCATCCTTGGAAATCTTCTGTTCAGATCTTTTACTTCATTTCTTTATTCACTTTAGTTACTCCCCATTAAAGAGCAACTCCCATTTTCTCTTCTCATAACTATTTTGGCCTTTTCTTTCTTTCCTGTTTTTTTTTTTTTTTTTTTTAATTGCCTTTTGTTTTCTTCTTATATGATGCTCCTGATATAATCCCTTAACTTGTCTGGTCTTTGATCATTGTTGTTCAATGACTCAAATCTATTCTTTAGATTGTAAATTCAGGTGGGACATAATCAAAGTTGTATCTGGCTCTCAGGATTTGATTTAAATTTCTTCAGCTTCAACTTGCATATGAGCAATTGATGGTCTGCTGCACAGTTGGTTCTTGGCCTTGTTTCAACTGATGATGTTGAGCTTGTCCATTGTTTCTTTCCACAGATGTAGGTGATTTAATGCCTGTATATTCCAGCTGGTGAAATAAATAAGTCGTTAGTCTTGCAAAATTTTATCATGTGATCTCTGAAATTGTTTCTATCACCAAGGCTGTATTTTCCAACTACCAATGCTTATTTTTTATTTCCAACTTTTTCATTCTAATCACCTGTAACTATCAATGCTTCTTGATGGCATTGTTCTTGCTCGGTCAGTATCAAACTGCAGAAGTTGGTAAAAATCTTCATTTTCTTCATCTTTGACTTTGGTGGTTGGCATAAAAATTTGTATAATAGTAGTATTAACTGGTTTTCCTTGTAGATGTATGGACACATTATACTTTAGGATAGATCTTGAAATGCTATTTTTGATGATGAATGTGACATCATTCCTCTCAAATTTGTCTTTGCAAATTCAGAATGGTAAATACAAGTCCATTTCAGCTTACTAATGCCTAGGACATCAATCTTTATGTGTTCCATTTCATTTTTAACAACACCCAATTTTCCTAGTTTCATACTTAGTACATTCCATGTTCTGATTGTTAATGGATGTTTGCAGCTGTTTTTTCTCATTTGAGTCATGCCACATCAGCAAATGAAGGTCCCAAAAGCTTTACTCCATCCACATATTAAGGTCAACTCTACTTTGAGAAGGAAGCTCTTCCCCAGTTGTATTTTGAGTGCCTTCCAACCTGAGAGGCTCATTTTCTGGCGATATATCAGACAATATTTCACTGCTATTCACATTTTTCCAGGACTATATTAGACAATATTTCACTGCTAATCATAAGGTTTTCAGTGGTTAATTTTTTTCAGAAGTGGATTGCCCCTTCCTTCTTCCTAGTCTGTCTTAGTCTGGAAGCTCTGCTGAAACCTGTCCACCATGGATGACCCTGATGGTGTTTGAAATACTGGTGGCATAGCTTCCAGCATCACAGTTACATGCAATCCACTTCAGCATCAGAAGTTGACAGATGAGTGGTGGTTCACTCCCTAGCTAAATTTATTCCTACTTATTTTATTTTTAAGACGCTAATATAAATTGAATTATTTCCTTAATTTCATTTTCAGAATGCTCATTGCTAATGTTTAGAAACCTCACTAATTTTTGTATATTGACCTTGTACACTACCAGTTTGCTGAATTCATTTATTATCTCTAATCACTTTCTTGTGGAATCTTTAGATTTTTCTATATATAGAATCATGCCATCTATGAAAAGAGATAATTTATTTTCCTTTTTCCTGATTTGTATATCTTTTATTTCTTTTTCTTTTCTAACTGTTCTGGCTAGGACTTCCAGTACAATATTGAATAACAGTGATGAGAGAGTGTATCCTTGTGTTTTTCCTTATCTCAGAGGGAAAACTTTCACTCTTCTTCTATTGAGGGTGATGTTAGCAGTGGGTTTTTCATGAATGCCTTTTATCATTTTGAAGAATGTTTCTGCTATTCCTAGTTTATTGAATGTTTTCTGTCACAAAAGGTTGTTGGATTTTTGTGTAATGCTTTTTCTGCATAACTGAGGTAGTTTTTTTTTTGTTATTGTTGTTTGTTAATGTGATATTTTACATAGACTGATTTAATTGTACTTTATTCCCCTTTATTTTTTTATTTAATTTTCATTGTGATTTGGGTGAAAGTTTACAGACAAAATTCATTTTCCATACAGCAGCTCACATTATTTGTTTCATGACATTGACTACAGTCCTCACAATGTAACAGCTCTCTTTCCACTTCCTCCCTAGAAGGGAGGTTTTAACGGGTGTTATTTACCTGGTGTAAATGGTTCATCTTATATGCCTGTCTATTGTTGGACTGGAAGCCACAGAAGTGAGTTCAGTTCCAGGCCTGAAGGCTAATAATGGGCCATAATCTCGGGAGTTTCACCAGGCTCTATTAGACCAGTAGGCCTGGTTTTTTTTTTTTTTTTAGATTTTTAGTTTTGTGCCACACTGTTCTACCACTCCATTCAAGATCTCTTGCACTGATCTCTTTCCTAGTAGTTGACAATTGTAGCCAGGCACTATCCAGTTCTTCTGGTTCATGGTCATAAAAGCTGAGGTTCAGATGGTCCATTAATCCCTTGGACTAATTATTTCCATGTACCTTTGATTTTCTTCATTCTTTGCTCTGGATGAGGAGAGACCAATTGTTACATCCAGATGGTCGCTTGCAAACTTTTAAGACGCCCATTGCTACTCACCAAAGTAGGATGTAGAACACTGTTTTTGTATAGTATGTTATGCCAATTGAGCTTGACGACCCCTCTGACAATGGTCTCGAATGCATAGATCCAACAACTCACTCCATCAGGGTAGCTGACTGTAGCTAAGAAGTTTTCATAACTTTGCCCACTGTTAGTTCTATTTATATGGACATTCTTACAGTACATAAAATATGCATGTATAAATATCTTCTTCCAAACTTATTTATGTTTATGGGTATATTCCCTTTTGCCTAGACATACCTGATCATTCAGCCTATCTACCCATCTATTTGTCCATAGATTAATGTTTGTTATCACTGATAAAACAGTATTGTATATGTAAAAGTGTTTCTCTTTGTGTGGACCTCTTGTGCACCTCTCTGTGTTTTCCTTTTCCTTAGTGTTCTTGTGTTGGTCACTTGATTTGCTATTATCCCTTTCTCTTCACCCAAATCAATACTTGTATCTGAACTGCTTGGCAATTTTCCTTTCTCTCCCATCCCATCCCTTGTAACCAACAAAGAAAATTTCCTTCCACGTATAAACCTTTCCTTGACTTTTTACAATAATGGATTAATACAATATTTGTCTTACTGTGATTGACTTACTTCATTCAGCATAATATCCTCCAAGTTTATCCATGTTGTGCAGTGTTTCATGGATTCTACATTATTCCTTAGTGTTGCATAGTATTCCATTGTGTTTATGTACCATAATTTGGTTATCCATTCTTTTGTTGATGGGCTTTTAGGTTGTTTCCATCTCTTTGCTATTATGAATAGTGATGCTTATGAACAGGAGGAGCTCTGGTAGCATAGTGCCTAAGGCACTTGACTGCTAACCAGAAAGCTGGTAGTTCAAACCCACCAGCCACTCCTCGGAAGAAAGGTTGGGCAATCTACTCCCATAGTGATACCACCTTGGAAAACCAAGGAGGGGTTGCTATCGAGTTGGATCTGACTCGACAGCACATAACAACAACAAGAACATGAACATGGGGGTGCATATATCTATTCATGTTCTGGCTTTCACTGCTTTAGGATATATACCTAGTAATCGCCTTGCTGAATTGAATAGTGTTTCTATTTCCAACTTTTTAAAGACTCACCATACCTATTTCCGGGAGCTCTGGTAGCATAGTGCCTAAGGCACTTGACTGCTCACCAGAAGGCTGGCGGTTCAAACCCACCAGCCACTCCTCGGAAGGA
>NW_006922185.1:962770-964326 GCF_000298275.1 Orycteropus afer afer | reverse complement strand
AATAGCTAATGAGGAGCTCTGGTAGCAAGGCACTTGACTGCTAACCAGAAGGCTGGTGGTTCAAACCCACCAGCCACTCCTCGGAAGAAAGGTTGGGCAATCTATTTCCATAGTGATACTGCCTCAGAAACCCAAGCAGGAGTCACTATGAGTCAGGTGCGACTTGACGGCACATAACAACAACAGCAACAATGACTAATGATTGTATTTCTTCATATGTTTGTTGGCTGCCTGAATATCCTCTTTGGTGAAGTGTTTATTCATGTCTTCTGCCCATTTTTTAATTGGATTATCTTTTTGTTGTTCAGGTGTTGGAGTTTTCTACAAATTTTAGAGATAAATCTCTTGTCAGTTATGTCATTACTGAGTATTTTTTCCCGATCTGTAGGTTCTCTTTTTACTCTTTTGGAGAAGTCTTTTGATGCACATAAAAATTTAATTTTTGGAAGTTTCCAATCATCTAGTTTATCTTCTGCTATTTTGCATTTTGTGTTATGCTTGATAGTCTATTTATGCCATAAAATAAAATAGAGCCCTAAGCTTGACCCTATTTTTTCTCTTTGATGAGCTTTATAGTTTTAAGTTTCACATTTAAGTGTTTGATCCATCTGGAGTTAATTTTTGTGTATGGTATGAGGTATGGATCTTATTTCTTTTTTCTGCAAATAGATTTCAAATTTTCTAGTCTCTTTTGTTAAAGAGACTATCTCTTCCTCAAGTAATGGATTTTGGCCCTTTGTCAAAGATAAGCTGACCATAGGTGAATGGATCTATTTCTGGATTCTCAATTCTCTTCCATCAGTAAATTTATCTGTCATTGTACCAATACTAGGCTGTTTTGACTATTGTGGCTACATAGTAGGTTTTGAAGTCTGGGAATGTGAGACCTCCTCATTTATTGTTCCTTTCAGTAGTGCTTTACTTATCTGAGGTTTCTTTCTTTTCCATATAAAATTAGTGATTTGTTTTTCCATGTCCTTAAAGAACATTGATGGAATCTGGTTTGTGATTGCATTGGATATATAGATTGCTTTGTGTAGTACTGACATTTTCATAATGTTCAATCATCCTATCCATGAGCATGGTATGCTCTTCCATTTATGTAGATTTCTTATAGCTTCTTGAAGTAGCATTTTGTAGTTTTCTTTGTATAGTTTTTTGTGTCCTTGGTAAGATTTATTCCCAAGTATCTTATATTTTTGCAGCTATTATAAATGTTATTGTTTTCCTCATTTCCTTTTCAGAGATCTCTTTGCTGGTGTAGAGAAATCCAATTGAATTTTGTATGTTGCTCTTGTATCCAGCCACTATTCTAAATCTTTCAATTAGTTCTAGTGGTTTTCTTGTTGAGTCTCTTGCATTTTCTTACATAGATTGATTTAGTTATGATATACTTCTTTTGCATTTCTGGAATACTCTCCACTTCTAGTTTTGTTGTTGTTGTTGTTGTTATGTGCCATCGAGTCAGCCCCGACTCATAGAGACCCCTCCTTGGGTTTCCGAGGCAGTATCACTACAGAAGTAGGATTGCCCAACCTTCCTTCCAAGGAGTGGCT
>NW_006922185.1:958027-962254 GCF_000298275.1 Orycteropus afer afer | reverse complement strand
CTGCCTCGAAAACCCAAGGAGGGGTCGCTATGAGTCTATGCCGACTCGACGGCACATAACAACAACAACAACAAATCAACACCATCAATAAAAGGCATCAACCGGTTTTCAGTCTTCTTTATTCATTTTCCAGCTTTTACATGCATATGAGGTGATTGAAAATACCATGGTTTGGGTTAGGAGCACCTCAGTCTTCAAAGTGACATCTTTGCTTTTAAAAATTTAAAGAGGTCTTTAGCAGCAGATTTACCCAGTGTAATATAACGTCTGATTCTTGACTGTTGCTTCCATGGATGTTGATTGTAGATTCAAGTAAAATGAAATCTTTGACAACTTCAATCTTTTCTCCATTGATCATAATGTTGCTTATTAGCCCAATTGTGAGAGTTTTTGTTTGTTTATGTTGAGGTGTAATCCATACTGAAGGCTGTAGTCTTTGATCTTCATCAGTAAATGCTTCAAGTCATCTTCATTTTCAGCAAGCAAGATTCTGTCATTTGCATATTGTAAGTTGTTTAATGAGTTTTCATCCAACCCTGATACCATGTTCTCTATATTATTAATATCTCCTCTGTCCTTGTTATTTCTTCCCTTCTAAGCAGACTATGAATTTAGTTTGCTTTTACTTTCTTCTAGCTATCTATCTTTGTATAGTTTAGCTTCTTGGATTATTTGCTCAGCATACAGATTGAATAAGTATGGTGAAAGAATTACAACCCTGACACATACCCTTCCTGATTTTAAACCATATGTTATCACTTGTTCTCTGCTTCTTGGTCTATGTACATGTTCCTCATGAAGAAAATTAAGCATCCTGGAATTCCCATTATTTACAACATTATCCATAATTTATTATGATCCACACAATTGAATGCTTTTGCATAGTCAATAAAACACAGGAAACATCTTTCCAGTATTCTTTGCTTTCAGCCAAGATCCATCTGACATCAAAATGTTATTCCTCATCCCACTTCCTCTTCTTAATCCACCTTGAATTTCTGGAAGGTCCCTGTCAATATACTGCTGAAATCATTTTTAAATTACTTTCAGTAAAATATTACTCATGTGATACTAATGACCAAACCACAAACCAAACTCACTTCTGTGGAGTCGATCAATTCTGACTCATAGCAACTCCTCCTTGGGTTTCCGAGACGGTATCTCTATGGAAGTAGATTTCCTAGGCTTCCTTCCAAGGTGTGGCTGGTGGGTTTGACCCATCAGCCTTCTGGCTAACAGTCAAATGTCTTCGGCACTATGCCACCACAGCTCCCGATATTAATGACATTGTTCGATAATCTCCACATTCTGTTGGATTACTGTTCTTTGGAATGGGCACAAATATTGATCACTTCCAGTCAGTTGACCAGGTAGCTTTCTTCCAAATTTCTTACTTGACTTGGTCATAGCACATAATCCTTATGATATATTGTTGCACTCTGTTTGCTACGGTTTTGTTGTTGTTATTGAGTATTTTGCTTGTATATTTATAAGGGATATTGGTTTATAGTTTTCTTTTCTGGTAGTGTCTTTTGTTTTGGTATCAATGTAATGCTTAACTCAGAATGAGTTAGGTTGTGTTCCTTCTTCTTCAGTATTTAGGTAGTGTTTTAATTCTTCTTTACGTGTTTGGTAGAATTCACAAGTGAAATCATCTTATCCTTGGCTTCTGTTTGTCCAAAAGATTTTGATTATTGATTCACTCTCTCATTTGTTTTATGTATGTTGAGATACTTTGTCTTTCTTTCTTAGGCCAAATTAAGTATTTTATGTGTTTCTAGGAATGCACCCATTTCATCTAAATTATCTACTTTGTTGGTATACAGTTGTTCACAGTATTCTCTTACCTATCTTTTTGTTTTTGTTTTTGTTTTTGTAGGCTCAGTAGTAGTTTCTGTTTTTGTTTCTGATTTCAATAATATGAATCTTCTCATTTTTAGTCTAGCTACAAGCCTGTTGAATTTATTAATCTTTTCAAAGAACCACCTTCTGCATTCATAGATTCTACTTGTTTTCTGTTCTCTATATTATTAATTTCTCCTCTGTCCTTGTTATTTCTTCACTTCTAAACAGACTATGAATTTAGTTTGCTTTTACTTTGTACTTCTTTATACTGTGTAGTTAGGATATTTATTCAAGATCTTCTTTCTTTTTTCATGTAGGAGTTTACTGGTCTAAATTTCCTTCTGAACACTGTCTTTACTTCATCCTATAAATTTTAATTAATAACATTTTTTTAAAATTTTTATTTATTTCTATGTATATGACAGCTTTCCTTTTGACTCATTCTTTTTTTTTTTTTTTAATTTTATTGTGATTTGGGTGAAAGTTTATAAAGCAAATTCACTTTCCATACACCAGCTTACATACACTTTGTCTCATGACATTGACTGCATTTCCCACAGTGCAATAGCTCCCCTCTCACATCCTCCCCATAGTTACCTCTTCCATGTGTCCTTTTCTCTCATGCATTCCTGCCTCCCAAGCTGTCTCCCTGCACATACATAATCCTCATATTCTCCCATGATTGACCTCTCCAAGGAGTGTATCTACCTAAAGTAAATGTTCAGCTCATATGCTTGTGTTTGGTTTGGCTGGAAGTCACAGGAGTGGGTTCAATTCCAGAACTGGAGAGCAGCTAGGGGCCATAGTCTCAGGGGTTCCATCAGGATCTATCAGACCAACAAACCCGGTCCCCACCCCACCCCCCTTTTTATTTAAATGATTTTGAGTTTTGTTCCACATTGTTTTCCCACTCTATCCAGAATCTGCTACATAGATCCCCCTCTGAGTGGTAGCTGAGCACCATTTAATTCTTCTTTTCTCTTAGTTGTATAAGCTGAGAATTGTATCGTATATGATTATTAGTCCCTTGGACTAATTCTTTACACATGTTTTTGATTTTCTTCATTCTTCTTTGCTCTGGATGAAGAGAGACCCATCATTGCATCTAGATGACTGCTTGCAAGCTTTTAAGATCCCAGTCACTACTTGCCAAAGTAGGTTGTGGAACAATGTTTTAGTGTAGCATATTATGCCATTTGAGCTTGATGTTCCCAGCAATTATGGTCCCAAGCCCAAAGGTCTAACTACTTGCTCCCTCTGGGTCAGTGGCTGTGGCCAAGAAATGACTACAACTTTGTTCCTTGTCAGCTCTACTATGTACCTGGAAATTCTTACACTTGTAGAAATACTGTCTGCCAATCCTATACATGGTCATGGGCACATTCCCCCCTGCATAGACATACCTCATCATTCATCCTGTCTACCCATCCTTCCACCAGTGGATCAACGTTTGCTATCACTGACAATGGAGTATTGCATGTAAAAAAGGGTTCATCTTTGTTGTTTTACCTCATGTGCACCTCTCTATGTCTTCCTCTTCTTCAACGCCACTCTGTTGATCACTCACATTTGGTACACTGCCTTTCCCTTCACCCAAATCAATACTTGTCTCTACCTTTCTAACAGCGTTCCCTCCCCTCCCCTGCCACCCCTAGTAACCAACAAAAAAATTTCCTTCTATATATAAACTTTTTCTTGACTTTTTATAATACTGGACTAATACAATATTTCTCCTTCTGAAATTGACTTGTTTCACTTAGCATAATTTCCTCCAAGTTCATCCATGATATGTGGCATTTTGCAGATTCTGCATTATTCTTTAGGGTTGTATAGTATTCCATTGCATGTATGTACCATCGGTTGGTTACCCATTCTTCTGTTGATGGGTACCTAGATGGTTTCTATCTTTTTGTTATTGTAAATAGTGCTGTGATGAACATGGGTATGCATATATCTGTTCTTGTCCTGGCTTTCACGTCTTTAGGATATATACCTAGTAATGGAATGGCTGGGTCAAATGGTATTTCTAATTCCAGCTTTTTAAGGAATCACCAAACTGCTTTCCACAGTGGTTATATCATTTGACAGTCCCACCAGCAGTGTATGACTCACTCATTTATTCTTAAAATATATTGTTTGGGACCTCATAAAAATTACAAACATTGTGAATCAAAGGAATTTATAATAAAATAAGACAGAGTGTGAGAAAACGTAGGGGAATATATTCAATAAGGATTTTATATTCAGTGTGTGTGTGTTCAGCCAGGGGGCAGTTTAAGCATAGGTACTGAAACAAGGCGGGCTTGTGCTTACTCACTGATCTGCACTGAACACGTTCCCTTGTTACCCTACCGAGAGGGACCAGGTCTTCGGGAGCAAGGT
>NW_006922185.1:947616-953834 GCF_000298275.1 Orycteropus afer afer | reverse complement strand
AATGTTTCTACAACTTAACAGCAAAAAGACAAACAACCCAATTGAAAAATGAATAAAGGGCCTGAACAGACATTCTGCCAATAAGGATATAAAAATGACCATAAGTTCATAATATGTTGCTCCAAATTTGTGGTCACTAGGGAGATGCAAATCAAAACCACAGTGAGATATGATTTCACTCCTATTAGAATGGAAGTGATTTGAAAAACTGGAAAACAAGTGTTGGTAAGGTTATAGAGAAAGAGGAATCCTCCTCTATTGCTAATGAGAATATAAAATGTACCACTGTGTAAAATAGCTTGGTAGTTCCTCAAAGAGTTGAATACAGAAATACTGTATGATCCAGCAATGCCACTCCTAGCTATGTATCCAAAAAACTTGAAGCAATGATATGAAGAAAAATTTGTACACTATTGTTCATTGCAACACATTTACAATAGCCCAAAGGTGGAAACAACCAAAACTTCCACCAACAGATGAATGGATAAGCAAAATGTGGTATAAACACACATGGGAATATTACTCAGCTATAAAAAGGAATCATGTCCTGATGCATGCCTGCCAAAGAGGAAGGGAGGTAACATCTTCTGAACTCTAACCCCACAAGAGGAAGACAGAATCACCATCAGTAGCCTAAGTTTTATTCCTGCAAGGCCAGACATACTGCATTCCTCCAGCCCTTTCACCAACCCTGACACAAACCATTCCTCCGACAGTACCCACCACCTCTCTGCTGGGTTCGATAATCTGCTGCAGTGGCCACACAGAAATCACAGATTATGGAGTTTATTAGGGAAGCAACAGGCTACAATTCAAGTTCAGGAGCATGCTCAATCTCTCTCAGGCTGCTGTCTCTAGCTGACAGTGTCTTTCAGTTTCTTCTAGCAGTGTGTCTCTTGGTGTCTCTCTCAGCAGCATATGTCTCTTGAGTCTCCCTCTGTCAGCAATGCATGCCTCTCACATCTCTCAGCCAGCAGTGACAATTTCCTTCTGCCTTTAGGAAGGCTCTTTTTGAGCCTGGCAGAGTGGCCAAACTATGAATTCCAACATTAGAATTCTATACACCTGAGAGAAAGAAAATTTCCCAGAAGATTGCTTCATGCCATGCTCAACAGAAATACTCCAGGTGGATAACTTTAACAATCAGGAGCTACTCAGTTGCTCATGGCAAATTCCACCACAGAATTTATAAAGACTATGGCTAGAAAAGCCATATTATGTAATTTGCTACACCACAATACCCCACCATGGATTAATCTAAAGGACATTATATGAGTGAAATAAATGGATCATAAAAGGACAAATTCTGTATAATTTTACTTATATGAAACAAGCAAATACATAAACCAAAAAAACCAAACTCATGGCCATTGAGTCAGATCTGACTCATAGTGACCGCTCCTTGGGTTTCCAAGGCAGTATCACTACGGAAGTAGATTGCCCAATCTTCCTTCTGAGAAGTGGCTGGTGGGTTTGAACCACCAACCTTCTGGTTAACAGTCAAATGCCTTAGACACTATGCCACCAGAGCTCCCCAAGCAAATAAATAGAAATTAAAAACTAGTAGTGGTTATCAGGGGTGGGAGGGAAAGGAAAAGGGAAAATTTCGGCTTAGGATTCATTGAATATATTGAATATACATGTTAATGGCAGTGGGACAATTTAGAAAAAAGACGGTGAGAATGATTGTACACCTTAAAAGAATGCAATAAATGTCATTGCATTGCATATGTAGGAATTCTTGAATGACTATATTTTGTGTGTGTGTGTGTATTTTCACTAAAATAAAAGTGTGTTAATTTTCAGATGTTTCTGTAATTTCTTGTTTTCCTGCTGTTAATGATTTTCATTTTTATTCTATTGTGGTGGAGAAGATACTTTGTGTAATTTTACTCTTTCTAAATTATTAAGATTTGTTTGGTGACATAGTGTATGGCCTATGTTAGGAAATGACCAATGTATTTTGGAGAAGAATGTGTATTTTACTTTTGTTGGTGGGTGTTCTATATGTCTGTTAGGTCTAGTTGGTATATACTGCTGATCAAGTCCTCTATTTTCTTATTGATTTTCTTTCTAGCTGTTCTGTCCATTATAGAAAGTGGTGTATTGAAGTCTCTGACAGATGTCTTTGTATAGTCTTATTTTGGAAGTAGGATATTTCTTTCTAATTTACCCAAAAACAAATAGCTATTCAGGGGTCTCAGCTCTAAGTGGGAGTCTCTAATATGTAAAAGAACTTTGTGATACCCTCATCTTATTCTTGTACCTCTCTACATAGATTCTAACCACTAGGTAACAAGAGATTTTAGTTTGAGTATAAATTTTATATTTTCAAAGCACTGCTTGTTAGTGTTAAAATAAATGTAATCAATGTATATGTTCTCATTATGGTATTATTACAAAACCAGAATTATTAATGGTCTTTAAGAATAGAAAATATTCAGATGCTAAAGATTTTGTTGATTTATTACTTTTTTATATAAGTTAGGTGTCTTTTTAAACAATTGTAACATCACAAACCAGGGAATATTTTTTAAATAATAAATCTCTATGTGGCCAGCAAATGATCTAAATAAAACAAAATGAAAATGAAATCCCTAGTCTTTTGAGATTTGTCTACTTAAAAAAATATATTTATTGTGATTTTGGTAAAAGTTTACAGAGAAAATTCATTTTCCGTTCAAAAATTCATACACATTTGTTTCATGACATTGATTGCTATTCCCATAATGTGCAATTCTCTTCCCACTTCCTCCTTGTGGTTACCTTTTCCTTGTGTCCTTCTTTCCTATGCATCCCTGCTCTCTGAGCTATCTCCCTGTGCAAATACTGCCCTTCTGATCTCCCCTGGTTGATTGTTCTAAGGAGTGTATATACCTGGTATAAATGTTTACCTTATACACCTGTCTATTGTTTGGCTGGAAGCCACAGGAGTGAGCTCAATTCCAGGCCCCAAGGGTGACTAGGGGCCATAGTCATGGGAGTGTCACCAGTCTCTACCAAACTGTAAGCTTGGTCCATTTTACAATTTTGAGTTTTGTTCCACATTTTCCCCCATTCTATCCAGGATCTCATATTTTGATCCCTTTCTGAATGGTTGACAGTGGTAGTCTCATGGTTGCATAGGCTGAGAGGTTCGCATGGTCCACTAGTCCCTTGTACTAACTGTTTCCATGCATCTTTGGTTTTCTTCATTCTTCTTTGCTCTGCATGAGGGGAGGCCAATTGTTCCTTTTTAGATGGCCACTTGAAAGCTTTTAAGACTCTAGTTGTTACTCACCATAGTAGGATGTAGAACAATGTTTTTGTGTCATATGTTAAGCCAATTGAGCTTGATATTCCCTGAGACCATGAAACTGAGTCCATGGGCCTAATAGCTCACTTCCTCAGAGTGGTTGGCTGTGGCTAAGAAGTTATCATAACTTTGCCCCCGTTAGCTCTCTTATATATATGAACATTCTTATAGCAAATACAAATACATGTGTAGAAATATTATCTGCCAAACTTAAATATATCCTCTCCTTGGTAACCAACAAAGAAGATTTCCTTCAATATGTAAACCTTTCCTTGACTTTTTATGATAGTGGACTAATATAATATTTGCCCTTCTGTGATTGACTTGTTTCACTCAGCATAATGGGTCACAGGTATATTCCCTTTTACTTAGACATACCTGATCCTTTAACCTGTCTACCTATGTATCTACCTGTAGGTTAATGTTTGTAATTACTGATAGAGATTGGTATAAATTTTAAGAGGATATGAAGACATTATAACATTGCTATCAGATATCTGAAGCTTTGTTACCTGAAACTTTCTGTCTAGTAATATTTTTATACATCAGTCTATGGTAAACATTATATTTTTATTACATATTCAGAAATATTAAATCATATGACTGATATCAATTCTAAGTGGGAAAACAGTCAAAAAAAACAAGGAACAACCTGAAGACAGCATGAAGCCTTCACTGTAGAGCCTGAAAATCTTCAAGGAGTGAGATGGGGCCTTGAGTGTGTATGAGAGTGGGGAGTAGATTATATTTTAGGGTTTATAATGCATAACCTATATTAGTCAATCAAAGGAGTTTTGAGACATATGTAAGGATCTCTGTTTATTGCTTTTGTTTTGAAGATTTGGATCATAGCAAAAAACAATCATAACGGACTTTGGATATAAGATAATATTTTAATTAATTATTGAATTTGTCTTAAGTGTGGTGGCATTGCTATTATTTATTACTTTAAAATGCTATTAAACACTGTTCATAATCTACCTGTGCCATCAATAATAATGGATCTGACTGCAATTTTTGAGATAATCTAAGGAAAAAATGAAATCCACCACAAGATAAAGTTTGAAAAAGCAGAAATGCTGCAGAGAACTCAAACCAGCCAATATCTATCCAGTGCAATTATATCTGTCAATTACATCTGGAGATTGCAGAACTGAACCAGGTATGTTGTTGTTGTTGTTATGTGCCGTCGAGTCGGCCCCGACTCATAGCGACCCCTCCTTGGGTTTCCGAGGCAGTATCACTACGGAAGTAGGATTGCCCAACCTTCCTTCCGAGGAGTGGCTGGTGGGTTTGAACCGCCAGCTGTCTGGTTAGCAGAACCAGGTATACATGTTGCTAAAAATCAAGGCCTGGAATTTAACCCCAAGTCTCAAGTGAATATATACTTTCTGGTCTCATTCTAGTGCTCATTTTTTATTGTCATAAATCCTCTGTGCATTCAGCAAAAATCATTGCAACTGGTGGTCTTCATTTAGGAAAGGCCAGGCACATTAACATCATGAGTTATGGGCTATAGTAACATTTTGATTGTATGTAATGTTGGTTTGGAGTC
This sequence comes from Orycteropus afer afer, assembly GCF_000298275.1. NCBI lineage: Eukaryota > Metazoa > Chordata > Mammalia > Tubulidentata > Orycteropodidae > Orycteropus > Orycteropus afer. Next base: position 948,984 of record NW_006922185.1, on the reverse strand, counting down.
AACTCAAAATATTTGGTGGTATATGAGCCTTTAAATTTGCACCTTACCTTCTCTCACTGCCTTCAGGAAATATGCAGCATTTAAAAGAACAAGATGTAAGGAATTGATTCCTCTATAAGCCTCCACATTTTCTTGAGTATCCAGCAGTGGTCTTGGTAGAAAAAAATAGATAGTAAAGTCATAAAGGGGAAGTACCTCATAATTATGGAGCCAAATCCTTAAAGGCTATATCAGGATCTACTTGGAGGTACATATTCTCTTATTGTTACAGTTGAAAAAATTACTTTTTGTTCATGCAATATGAATAGCAGAAGACACATAACTGCTTCAAAGTAAGAAATGTCAACATCAATTGATTTTTAATGTAATCTTTTAATTGTGATTTAGATGAAAATTTACAGAGCAAATTGGCTTTCCATTCAACAATTCTTACATATTCTGTTTTGTGACATTTACTGCAATCTGCACAATGCAACAGCATTCTTCCCACTTCCTTGCCCCACCCACTCCTTCTCTTCATTCCTCCTTCCCATCCTTTTCCTCCTTTCTCCTTCCTACCTGTATCCCTGGGCATATGCTGCCATTTTGATCTCATATGGTTGATTGTTCTAATGAGTACATACACTTCTGATATTCTGATATCACTGTTCACTGTGTAGGACTGTGTATTGATTGGCTGAAATTTGAGCCACAGGGATTAAGTGCATTTCCCAAGTTGATGGATGTCTAATGGCCATAACTCAGGAATTCCACCAGTCTTCATATAAGCAGTAAATCTGGTCTTTTTGTTTATCATTTTGAAAGATGTTGCACATTTTTTTCCATTCTCTCTCTGACCTTTTAGTGTGATCCCTTCCAAAGCAGTCAGGAGTGGTAGCTGGACACTATGTAGTTCTTATGGTGGCATGTCAGGTCATAGATACTGGGGTCACATGGTCCATTTGTCCTTTGGATTAATTGTATCCTTTCATCTTTGATTTTATTCACTATTGTTTACTCCAGATGGGGAGAGACCAATAGTTGTACATTCGATGGCCACTCACTAGCTTTTAAGACCCTAATCACTCGCTAGTCACCAAAGCAAGATATAGAATATTGTCTTTGTGGCCTATGCTGTGCCACTTGACTTTAGTGTCTCCAAAGACTATGGTCCTGAGCCTCGATACCTAATGACTAATTCCCTTGAGGAGTTTGGTTATGATTAAGAAGTTTTCATAACTTTGCTCCTTTTATGCTATACTACATTCATGGATAGATTTGTAGCACTGTGTGAATTATTCTATCTGTCTGTTTCTTAACTTTTTATAAATGCATAGGTAGAGATATCCTCTGTAAAATATATGTAAATATATATATATATATATATAT
>NW_006922185.1:929461-947407 GCF_000298275.1 Orycteropus afer afer | reverse complement strand
AAGGCATCTGACTGCTAACCAGAAGGTTGGCAGTGCAAACCCCTCAGCCACTCCTCAGAAAGAAGATGGGGCAACCTACTTCTGTAGTGATACTGCCTCGGAAACCCAAGGAGGGGTTGCTATGAGTTGAAATCGACTTGACGGCAGTGAGTTTTTAGTGTTGTTGTCTTTAACTATTGTGTTCCTTCCTGTGTCTTCCACTGCCTTGATCATGCATAGGCCTCTCCCTTATTGCATATTGCCTTTCTTCTCATACAAGTTAATATGTGTCTCCTTTCTAGTTAGTGATTTATCCTCTGCTCTCCTCCCATCCCTGGTAACCTTCAAAGAATTATTCTTTCTGTCTGTTTCTTAACTTTTTATAGTAATTGTCTCCTAAAATACTTATCCTTTTGTGGTTAACTAATTTCATTCAGCATAAAGTCTTCTAGGTTCATACATGTTAGGAAGTGTTTCACAGATTCATAGTTACTCTTCAGTGTTGCAGAGTATTCCATTGTGTGTATCTACCATAGTTTGTTTATTCATTCATTCGTTTGATAGGCATTTAGGTTGTTTCCACTTTTACTATTGTGAATAATGCTGCAATGAACATTGTTGTGCATGTATCTGTTCATGGCATGGCTCTTATTTCTTTAGGGCATATTTCTAGTAGTGAGATTGCTGGATCATATGGTATTTCTATTTCCAACTCAAGGAAGCATCATATTGCTTTCCAAAATGCTTACACTATTTTACTGTCCCACCAACAGTGTATGAAAATTCCAATCTCTCAAAGGCGTCAGTTGATTTTATGATTGCAAGATGGTTCTGGAATGAGAAAGTTGAGGAGAAACTCAGACTCCCAGAAGTCTCACTCTATTAACATTGATAGTGAGCTAAACCTTTTATGTGACACAGGTGAACCCAGGACCCTAGATTTTTTGTGTTGCAATTTCTCATTGTATTTAAGTTGTGTTGTTATTATTAGGTGCCATCAAATCATTTCAACTCCTAGCATCTGTATCTGCAAAAAGAAATAGAAAAGAAAGAAAGAAAGAAAAAACTGTCTGTTCCTGTACCATCTATACAATTTTTATTATGTTTTACCCTTTGTTGCAGGCACAATGTCAACCCATTTTCTTGAGCATCTTCCTCTTTTTCACTGACTTTCTACTTTACCAAGCATGATGTCTTTCTCCAGGGACATGTCCCTCCAGATAACATGTTAAAATTCCAGGAGATGAAGCCATCCTTGCTTTTATTGAGCATTTTGGAGACATTTCTTCCAAGATGGAGCTGTTTGTTCTTCTGGCAGTCATGGAACATTTAATATTCTTCACCAACACCATAATTCAAATGCATTAATTCTTCTTCAGTGTTCCTTATCTGTTGTCCAGCTTTCATATGCATAAGAGGTGATTAAAAATACAATGGCTTGTATCAAGTATACTTCAGTCCTCACAGTGACATCTTTAATTTTTAACAATTTAAAGAGGACTTTTGCAGCAGATTTGCCCAATGCAATATGCCATTTGATTTCTTGACTGCTGCCTCCTTGGGCATTGATTGTAGATCCCAGCAAAATCAAATCCCTGCAATTTCAATCTTTTCTCCATTTATCATAATGCTCCTTATTGATCCTGTTGAGAGGATATTTTTCTTTATGCTGAGGTATAATCCATATTGATATCTGTAGTTTTTGATCTTCATCAATAAGTGCTTCTTCTTAGCTTTCAACAAGCTAGGTTGTGTCATCTGGATATCATAGGTTGTTAATGAATCTTCCACTAATCCTGATGCCATGCTTTTCATATAGTCCAGCTTCTCAGATTATTTGCTCAGCATACAGACTGAATAAATAAAGTGAAAATACACAACTCTGAAGTATACATTTTCTGATTTTAAACAACAAAGTGTTCCCTTGTTATGTTTAAATGACTGTCTCTTTCTATGTGCTGTATTCAGGTTATGTAGTGCCACTCTGACAGGAATATACCACAAATAGGATGTCCTTAACAAACAGCAGTTTATTCTCACAGTTTGGACTCTTTAAGTCCGAGTTCAAAGGGCCAGACTCTAGGGGCTGGGTGAAAGCCCCTTAACCTTGGAGTTCAGGTCTGCCTCCAGCTCCCAGCCTACTGAAGCTAGAGGCTTTTCTTCACTCAGACAGCTGCTGGCTGCTGAGGCTGCCAAGCCCAAGGTTGGCAAGTAAAAAGGCATAGTACTGGTGTTACCAAACAACATAGTAGGCCATTACCTCCAGTCCTTTGTAAGTCCCAAGGTCAGCAGAGCACTGTAGGCTGCTGAACAATGACACAGCTACATGCAGGGTCCAAGCGTGCTGTAAGATAGAGACTATCTCCAAGGCTTCTCCTTATAAACAGGAAGTAGACCACATCCCAAGGGTAGCTACTCAGCTGCTTGTGGTAGATCCCACCATGGAGTTGATTGCCAGTCTTATCATGGGGAATAATTACCACCAGCTGCCCAGCCACTCAACTAGGCCCAGCCAAGTTGACATACAAACTTGACTACCACATGCTCATTCCCCATGAGCAGTTAATTGTTCTAGAATTTTCATGCTTCACAATGTTATCCATGATTCATTATTACCTGAACAGTTGAATGCCTTGTTGCTGTTGTTATGTGGCATTGAGTTGGACCCGACTCATAGAGACCCCTCCTTGGGTTTTGAGGCAGTCTCACTAGAGAATAAATTGTCCAAACTTCCTTCTGAGGAGAGGTTGGTGGGTTTGAACCACCAGACTTCTGGTTAGCAGTCAATGCCTTAGCATAGCTAATAAAAAACAGATAGACATCATTGTGGTATTCTTTGCTTTCAGCCAAGAGTCATGTAACATTAGCAATGATGTCTCATTCCACATCTTCTGAATCCAGCTTGAATTTTGACAGTTATCTGTTGATGTACTATTAGAACCATTTTTAAATTATCTTCAGTAAGATTTTACTTGCATGTGATATTAATGGCATTGTTCAATAATTCTCTCCTGCAGGATCATCTTTCTTTGGAATGGGCCCAAATATGGATCTCTTCCAGTCGGCCAGAAAGCTGTATTCTAATTTTCTGGCACACATGAGTGAACACTTCCAGCATTGCATTCATTTGTTGAAACATCTGAATCGATATTCTGTTCATTCCTGGAACTCTGGTTTTTGCCAATGTCTACAGTGCAGCTTGGATATCTTTCTTAAATACCATCATTTCTTGATCTTATGATACCTCCAGAAATGGCTGAACATCAACCAATTTTTTGGTACAGTGACTCTGTATATTCCTTTCATCTTCTCTTTTCTTTTTTTTCCTTCCATCTTCTTTTGATGTTTCCTGTGTCATTTCCTATTTTGCCCATCAAATCCTTTATTATTGTAACTCTAGGCTTGAATTTTTTCTTCAATTCTTTTAGCTTAAGAAATGCTGAGCAAGTTCCTCCACTCCCTTTATTTAACTCCAGATCTTTGCATGTTTCATTTGAATAATTTACTTTGTCTTCTTGAGCTTCCCTTGGAAATTTTCTGTTCAGCTCTTTTATTTCATCATTTCTTCTATTCATTTGGCTACTCTACAGTCAAGAAAAAGTTTCAAAGTCTTCTGACATGCTTTCATTCTTTTCTTTCTTTGCTGTCTTTTCATGATCTTTTACTTTCTTCATGTATATTGTCCTTTATGTCATCCCACAATTCATCTGGTCTTTGGTCATTAGTGTTCAATGCATCAAAACTATTGTTGATGTGGTCTCTTCATTCTGGCAGGATATTCTGAAGTTTGTACTTTGGCTCTCATGGACTTTTTTAATTTTCTTTAGCTTCAATTTGAACTTGCATATAAGCTATTGATGATCTGTTTGATAGCCAGCCCCTGGTCTTTTTCTGACTGATGATATTGGGTTCCTGCATCATCCCATTCTGCAGATGTAGTTGATTTGATTCCTGTTTATTCCATCCAGCAAATTCTATGTGGATATTTGCCATTTTTTATGTTGAAAAAAGATAAAGATATTTATAATGAGTAAGTCATTGGTCTTGCAAAATTTTATCATGTGATCGCCAGCATAGTTTCTATTACCAAGGCTAAATTTTCCAATAATCAATCTCTTTTTGTGTTAAAATTTGCATTTCCATCACCAATAATTATCAATGCATCTTGATTGCATGTTTGATCAATTTCATATTGAAAAGTTAGTAAAAATCTTCAATTTGTTTTTCAATGGCATTAGTGCTTGGTGTTTAATTAAATAACAGTCATATTAGCTTCCCTTCCTTATGGGCCTCTGGATATTATACTATGCTGATAGCATTGTACTTCAGGATCTTGAAAATCTTGAAATTTTCTCTTTTTTTTTTGATGAATGTGATGCCTTTTCTCTTCAATTTGTCATTGCAGATAAGGTAGGCCATGTGATTGTCTGTTTCAAAATGGCCAATACCAGTCTATTTCAGCTCACTAATGACTAGGATAGGAGCTCTGGTAGCATAGTGGCTAAAGCACTTGACTGCTAACCAGAAGGCTGGCAGTTCAAACCCACCAGCCACTCCTCGGAAGGAAGGTTGGGCAATCCTACTTCCGTAGTGATACTGCCTCGGAAACCCAAGGAGGGGTCGCTATGAGTCGGGGCCGACTTGACGGCACACGACAACAACAACAACAACAATGACTAGGATATTGAGTTTTGTATGTTCCATTTCATTTTTGACAACTTCCAGTTTTCCTGTATTCATACTTCTCTAATAAGGAGAAAAGAAGCCCCAGATTCAAACTGTTTCAATAGAGACTCTTTTATTAAGCCTTGGACAGGACAAAGACAATCATCCAAGATGAGGGAAACCATGAGCATGTACACAGTATGGAAAGCTGAATGGAGTTCATCGAGTCATGGTCATTAGGCTAATTACATGTGATTGAAAACAAAGAGAATCATCACAAAATCATGATTTGTGGCAGACTGATTCATTACTGTTGCAGGCAGAACTACAGAAGCAAGGAAAGGACCATGATTGGAATATATAATTGAAGATAGAAAAAGGTTATAGGATGAGTTCTGGACCTTGACTACTTGGCTAGGTGGTGGTCCAGATATGACTCATGACCATGTGGCCTGAGTCATAGCCCCAAAGGGGCTACAAAACACCACCAGGACCCCAATATTAATTTAAATTAGAAAAAGACACACTCAGACAATTTCACTACTTCTTTGTATGGGCATAATCTACATTCAACCACATTCTTCCTGAGTACAAGCTGTCCCTCTCTAGGTTTGTCCTGGAACTTCTCTATGCATAGCCACAATGTTGAATGTCAGAAGAAACTGGCATATGGGTTTATGTCAAGATTTGAAATGGAGTTAAGGTTCCCACTGTAGACCATAGTCTTCCATAAACCTAAGTGCTTTAGAATTTAAGCTCTAATATTTCCTACATTCCAAGTTCCAATTATTAATGATGCTTGAAGTTGTTTCTTCTCATTTTGAGTCATGCACATAAGAAAATGAAGATCCAAAAAGCTTTACTCCACTCACAGCATTAAAGTAGGCTCTACTTCAAGGTTGTACCCCTCCCCAGTTGTATTTTGAATACCTTCCATCTGGCAGGGCTCATCTTCTGGCACTACATCAGACAATATTTTGCTGCTATTTGTAAGGTTTTCACTGGCCAGTTTTTTTTTTTAAAACTTGATCACTAGGTCCTTCTTCCTAGTGGGTCTTAGTCCAGAAGCTCCACTAAAACCTCTTTACCAGGGGTGTCCCTGTTAGTATTTGAAATAATGATGGCATAGCTTCCAGCATCACAGTAACACACAAGCAACCATAGTATGGCAGACTGACAGACTAATGCCTTAGGCACTGTGTCACCAGAGCTCCTCAGACAGCCTAGTGGTGGTGTCTAAGTTTATCAGGACTTAAAATTTATATAGAAAATAACCTCTTGATGAAATAAATGCAACCACCTGTTCTGAAAGAGTTAATCAAACTCTAAAATAGCAAGTATTTCTTTCACTATTTGTATGCGGAGTTATACGCTTTACCACCCACTAACTCACTGCTATTGCATTTGTTACTACTTATAACAACCCTAATGGGCAATGTAGAGCTGTCCCATAGGGTTTCCATGGTTGTAAATCTTTATATAAGCAGACTGCCAAATTTTTTTCACAGGGAGAGTCAGTGGGTTCCGACCACCAACCTTTTGGTTAGGAGCCAAGCTCTTTACCTATTGCACCACCAAGGCTCTTCCCATTATCACAGTAATATTAATATTCATTACTACTAGGAGGTCTGGTCTGGTCTAGGACCACTCCAGAGCATAGTAATTGTGAATAGAATGCATCAGTGCATGACAAATCTCAGAGAAATCCATGTGAGTTTTACTGTAAGAAAAACTAACCTGAAAATTCACTTAACAAGCAACTGACCTTCTAACAGCCTTCAATGAATTGTGCTGACATTTAATCACAATTGAGAAAAAAAAAAAAAAAAAAAAACACCCCCAGAATTCAGAAACCTAGCATTGTCTCAGGATACAGCTCTGAGCAAAATTACTTCTGGGTCTCTCTTTATTATTCGGAGTAAACTACACATACAACTTAAATGCTGAACAACAGCCGCTGGTAAATTAGAGTATAGGGAAGCTATCCAAAGGACACCAGACCTAGTTTGAATTTTTGATGGCACTATTAAAGTATTTATTTGCACATAAATTTTCAAGAAGATAGAAAAGGCAACTTACTCGGATCTCTTGAGTGCCCACTTTTTGTTAAACACTGTTTTTTAATACACTAAAGCTTACTATTCCTAAATTACAGAAGATATTAAAACTCAGAGAGTTTAGTAACTTGCTGAAGGACACACTAACCAAACCAACCTCACTGCCATCGAGTTGATTCTGATTCATAGCCACCCCCATTGGGTTTTCAAGGTGGTAAATCTTTATGGAAGTAGATTGCCCCATCTTCCTTTTGCAAAGCAGCTGGGGGTTTTGAACAGCCAACCTTCTGGTTAACCATCAAATGCCTTAGGTGCTACACTACTAGAGCTCCTTTTCAATGACATGAGGGCCTCTCCATTTAGCTCATATTCTTCCTATATACCTCACTGCCTCCTCATTGCAAGCATATTAAATGAGTGACCCACCCCTAACTTCCCTATATCAATCATAAATTGGGGTGGATTGATAGAAGACTAATACTGGATGTAGACATTGCTGCCTGCACTTTCACCCTGATGATGCTCTTTGAATATGAACTGCAAAAGTTATGGGATGTAGAGAGGAGCCTTGGTGGTTAAAGTGCTCAGCTGCTAACCAAAAGGTCAATGGTTTGAACCCACCAGCTGCTTGTTGGAGAGAGATAAGGCAGTCTGCTTAAGCAAAGATTTACAGTCTTGGAAACCCAATGATGGAGTTCTACTCTGTCTTGTAGGGTTGCTATGAATTGGATTAGATGGTTTATGGGATGTAGTAACATTTAGATTATATATAATGTTGATGTGTAATCAACTCAAAATATTTAGAGTTATATTGGACTTTAAATTTACACCTTAGCCAGTAATGGAGTACCCAGAAAGAAAGATAAGCATTGACTTGTGCAAATATATAGTGAACTGTTTCACTACAATTTCAACATCTGAAACTGTTCACTACAAATTAGTAAGAAAGCAAAAGTAAGCCTGTGCTTACCTTGCCTATTGGGTATTCTGACACTGACAACTTTAAGTGACCTGAGTGAGTTGTAATTTAATGTTTGGCTTTTCCATATTTCAACCTACAAATGTCAGTTTAAATTATAATATTATAGCTAAAATAATCTCAAATCAATTTCCTCTAGAATAATCTCTTGGTTTATATTTTGGCACTATGAGATTTTTAATGCAACCCAAAAAGATTTTCAAACTGCTTTCATTTAAGAAACTGGATATCTTGTACTATGAATATTTTTACATCTGTTCATTCTGTGATTCCATAACTTTCTAGTGAATAATGCATTAAGCTTGTCCAGGCTCCTTATGACTGCAAGATGAAATTAGTTATGCTGTCTTCATGTTCATTTTTCTTCTTTTTTGAGGATTTTGAGGAATATCCTAACCTCAACTCTACTCTCTGGGAGAAATTTCTGGCTTGTGAAAAAATAAAAGCTGTCTTGAAAATTCACAATACTGTCATACTTCCTTGTCACAGCTACCAAATAACACCTGTCTGCCTGTCTTTTAAGTTTCTGCCATGGCATAACAGTTCTATATATTCACCTTTTTTTTGAATATTTTTCCCATGGAATAATGCTACTTTATATCAGCTGAAGACATGAGAATATATGAATCTTATATAAACTTCTGTGCATTGATTTCTATGCTAATCAATCTTAATCCCGGCATTTTACTATGCAGTATATTTTTCTATCTCAAAATCTTTCAAATTGCAGAACTATACTTCTTAAAAGAAGATATCACATCTAAAACCTTAGTTATTTAAATGTTATCCACATACAAAAATCATTTTGGTCTTCAAAATAACTTCTTTTACAATTTCTTGAAAGAGCAGTAATTTTTGTTAATTTAACTATATCTTTATGGCCATTAGATTTAACAGAATTTGGGAGAATGAATTTAACAATGTAAAGCAAAAGATACTATTTCAGAACTTGTTATTTCAGTAAATGTGTATATTTATAGCTTGACTAAGCATGTGGAGGCTGTAGACACATTGAGACCCAACTAAGAATCAAGTTCTGCTCTGCCTTGCTAATAGCAGTGGTTCATTTAGAAAGAAAAGGTCCTGAGTTCTGTACTATGAGACTTTCACAGTTCAGGTCCTGGCATTCTCCAAAATAAAATATTGGAGTATACAGATAGGTGGGCATAAGAGAGGGATAAGAAATCAGAATAAATATAATCAAAAGGGGGTCAGTCAACAACTGACTAACAAAAGACAAATGTCTATGTTCAAGGTTCATTACTATATACCAAACCAAACTCACTGCTGTTGAGTCAGATCTGACTCATAGCGACCCCACCTTGGGCTTCTGAGGCAGTATCACTATAGAAGTATAGAGGAGCAAACATGTCGTGTGTGTTTGTATGTGTGTCTGTGTGTGTATTTGAGTGTCTTTGTTGCTACAGATTATCGTAACATGGCATCACAGAATGTTGCATTGGAGCTCAAGAAATAATGGATTCCAGAGGCTAAAACATGGAAAATTACACCCTGAATGAGAGCATCAGAAACAACATTGAAGACTTAACTCAACAGTTTAATAGATAATCCAAAAAGAATGGTTCAATTTAAACTTCACATGACAAGAGACATGCCATTAATTAACAAAGCATTTCTAAGCTGAAGTCCAGGCGGGTGTAGATACTGGAATAGGGGTGAATCCAGTGTGGATCTAGCCATTATAAGACAAAAATTGGATGGATTAACATTTGGAGACATTTCCAAATGAAGTTCTGATAGTCTGGGCATACCTGAATCTCATTTTTCTAATAATAATATATGTTGTTGTTGTTGTTATGTGCCATCAAGTCAGACCTGACTCATAGCGACCCCTCCTTGGGTTTCCGAGGCAGTATCACTACGGAAGTAGATTGCCCCATCTTCCTTCCCAGGAGTGGCTGGTGTGTTTGAACCACCAGCCTTCTGGTTAGCAGTCAAGTGTCTTAGCCACTATGCTACCAGAGCTCCCAATAAAATATGGAAATGATAAAATACTGTATTTTAAATGTCTGACTCTATAATTCTAATGTAAAACTTTTAATATTATTTTGTGGATATTGGAAAAAATTGATTTGTTACATAAATAACATTTATAATCTCTTAAGGTAGAAAAGTGATATAAAAACACCTTCAAATTATTAGAGAATTCTAAGGCTCTATTGCATTAGAATTAGAAATAAACTGAAGGACCAAGAGTGAAATAAGACTTATGGGGATGGGATGTAGATGAGAGCATTGTCACGTTTTTTAAGTTGACTATATCTCAGTTATAACTAACTAATCTAACAAAAGTGGAGAAGAAATCCATATCCTTTTCTGCCAAATTATTGGGTCCACAACATGGGAAATAAAGCAAAGTATTCTTATGTTACAACTTTTACTACAAAAAATCTAGAAAGAAGGATGTGGATCGACTTCTGAAAGAATTGGCCACTGAAAATATTATGAATCCTAGTGAAACATTGTCTGATATAGCTCTGGAAAACTTTATGAATAGCAGGGAAACATTGTCCGATATAGTGCTAGAAGATGATCCTCTCAGGTTAGAAGGCACTCAGTATATGACTGAGGAATAGCTGCCTCCTCAAGGTAGAGTTGACCTTAATGACATGGATGGAGTAAAGCTTTTGGGACCTTCATTTGCAGATGTGGAACAACTCAAAATGAGAAGAAACAACTGCAAGCTTCATTAATAATCAGGATGTGGAATGTACAAAATATGGATACAGGAAAATTTGAAGTTGTCAGAAATGAAATAGAATGCATAAAGATGTGTATCCTAGACATTAGTGAGCTGAAATGGACTGGTATTGATCATTCTGAATCAGATAATCATATGCCAGGAATGACTATGACAGGAATGACAAAGAGGAATCGCATCACAGTCATCATCAAAAAATATATTTAAGAGCTTTCCTGAAGCACACTGCTGTCAGTTATAGAATAATATCCATAGTCCTACAAGGAAGAACAGTTAATACTACCATTATTCAAATTTATGCAATGACCATTAAAGCTAAAGATGAAGAAATTGAAGATTTCTGCTAACTTCTGCAGTCTGAAATTGAGCAAACATGCAATCAAGATGTGTTGATTACTGGTGATTGGAGTGAGAAAGTTGGAAACAAGGAAAAAGCATTGGTAGTTGGAAAATATGGCCTTGGTGAAAGAAATGATGCTGGAGAGAAGTGATAGAATTTTGTAAGACTAAAGACTTATTCACTGCAAATACTTTTTTAAGAAACATAAATGACAACTATACATGTTGGCTTCACCAACTGGAATGCACAGGAATCAAATCAGCTATATTTGTGGAAAGAAGTTATTGAGGAGCTCAATACCATCAGTCAGAACAAGGCCAGGTAGTGACTTTGGAAGAGATTATCAATTGCTCATATTCAAGTTCAAGTTCAAGATGAAGAAAATTAAAACAAGTCCATGAGAGACTAAATGCAATTTTGATTATATCACACTTGGATTTAGACATCATATCAAGAACACACACTGACATTCAAACACCAGTGACTGAAAACCAGACAAATTGTGGGATGACATCAAGGATATCATACTTGAAGAAAGCAAAATGTCACTGCAAAGACAGGAAAGGAATAAAAGAACAAAATGGATGTCAGAAGAGACTTTGAAACTTACTCTTGAATGCAGGCTACCTAAACCAAATGGAAGAAATTTTGAAGTAAAAGACCTAAACAAAAGATTTCTAAGGTCAACTTGAGAAGACAAAGTATTCCAAGGAAATATGCAAAGACCTGGTGTTAGAAAACCAAAAAAGATAAACATGCTCAGCATTTGTCAAGCTGAAAGAACGGAAGAAAAATTTCAAGGCTTGAATTGCAACAATGAAGGACTTTATGGGCAAAATACTGAACAATGCAGGAAGCATCAAAAGAAGATGTAAGTAATACACAGTCACTGTACCCAAAAGAATTTGTCAACTTTCAACCATTTCAGCAGATAGCATAGATCAAGAACCTATGGTATTTGGGGAAGAAATCCAAGCTGCACTGGAGACATTAATGACAAACAAGGCTCCAGGAACAGATGGAATACCCATTGAGATGTTTTAAAAAACAAATACAATGCTGGAGGAGCTCACTTTTTTATGGAAAGAAATTTGAAACACAGCTACATGAACAACTGACTAGAAGAGATCCACATTTGGGCCCATTTCCCAAAAAGGTGATCCAATAAAATGTGGAAATTATCCAATGATATCATTAATATGTAAGTAAAATTTTGCTGAAGATAATTCAAAAATAGTTGCAGAGGAATATTGACAGAAATTCAAGTCTGATTCAGAAAAGAATGTGGAATGATGGGTATCATTGCTGATATCAGATGGATATTGGATGAAAGCAGAGAATACCAAAAGATGTTTACCTGTATATTATTGACTATGCGAAGACAATCAATTGTATGGATCATAACAAATTATAAAGAACATTGTGAGGCATGGGAATTCCAGAACACTTAATTGTGCTTATGAGGAACCTGTACATAGACAAAAACAAATTGTTCAAACAGAGTAAGGGGATACTGCATGGTTTAAAATCAGGAAAGGTGTGCATCAGGGTTGTAACCTTTCACCATACTTATTCAATCTGTATGCTGAGCAAATAATCTGAGAAGCTGGACTATATATATGAAAAAGGATGTGACATCAGGACTGGAGGAAGACCCATTAACAACCTGTGATATGTAGATGACAACTTGCTGAAAGTGAAGAAGTCTGGAAGCAAAGAACAAAGACTACAGCTTTCAGTATGGATTACTCCTTAATATAAAGAAAACAAAAATGCTCACAACTGGAGACCAATAAACATTGCTATAAATGGAAAAAAGACTGACTTTATCAGGGATTTCATTTTACTTAGATTCAATATCAATATCCATGGAAGCAGCGGTCAAGAAATCAAAGGATGTATTGCATTGGGCAAATCTGCTGTAAAAGACCTCTTCAAAGTGTTAAAAGACAAAGATGTCACTTTCAAGACTAAGGTACACCTGACCCAAACCATGGTGTTTTCAATAGCCTCATAGTCTATAAAACCTAGACAATGAGTAAGGAAGACCAAAGAGGAATTGATGGCTTGGAACTGCAACGTTGGTAAAGAATATTGAAAATGCCTGGACTGCCAGAAGAGTGAATAAATCTGTCTTGGAAGAGGTACAGCCAGAATGCTCATTGGAAGTGAGAATGGCCAGACTTTGTCTCATGTACCTTGGTCTTGGTCTTGTTGTCATGAGGGGCCAGTCCCTGGAAAAGTATATCATGCTTGGTAAAGTGGAGGGTCAAAGAAAACAGAGAAGACTCTCAACTAAATGGATTGACACAGTGGCTGTGATGAAGGGCTCAAGCATAGCAAAGACTGTGAGCACTGTGCAGGACGGGGCAGTGTTTCACTCTGTTATATACAGGTTCCCTATGAGTCAAAACCTACTCCTCAACAACAATCAATCTCTTTAATTGTTTTGTCTATTTACATTCACAAAGTGCTAGAGACTTCTAATTTTTTTCTTCTTTGTTGCGTTGTAGATTGTCATAAATATATAGTTTTTAAACTTGGTATCTTCTAAATAAGACTCTTTATATTAACATGAGTCCAGAGGCTTTGAACAGGCATATATTTGCAAGTATAATAAGAAATAAAATTGAACAGATGGTAGACTTTAACTATTTAAATCTACTTGTTTGATTTTTTATATGCCCATCAACATTTTAAGCAAAGTATGAAGTAACAATGCTTCTATTCTTTAGTATCTTTAACCTCAGTTTTATTCATTCATTTTTTTCCTTGCTTTGAAGTACCAACTGCTGCTTGTAGCAAGTCTCCATTAAACGAATCATGCTTTTTTTTTTTTAAAGTTCTGTACAGGTTATTATGAGGTAGCAGGCAATCCTTTCCAAATCTTGGGTATCCACAACCTATCACTGATGAGTTGATTCTAACACCTAGTGACCCGGTAAGACAGTGAAACTGCCCCTAAGGTTTATGAAGCTGTGATCTTTACAGAACCAGACTGCTTCATCTTTCTCCTGTGGAGTGGTTGGTAGGTTTGAATTGCTGACCTTTTGGTTAGCAGCCAAATGCTTTAACCATTGTGCTATGGAGTCTATTATATCTTCAGAGGAGGAGCTAAAAGTTCTTTCCAGTTCCCTCCTCTGAACACTGTGTGTTCACCATTCGAGTTTCAACTTCTTTTAATCAGTCCAGTACATAGCAAGCCAAATTAGTATTTGCCTGTTATCTCTTCCCTTCTGTAAATATGGACAAAGGATAAACATTGATCATGAAATGAAGCTGTAACATCAACTGACCTTCTTCTCTTGAAATTCTGAAACTTGAAAAGAGAGGTCATCCTTAATGAAAAGAACATTAAGGTCATTCAGAATGACCTTAATAAAATGGTCATTTTTAATTAAAAGAACATTTTGGGCTTAAAATAAAAAGAAAGTGATTAATTGAAATCAGTTCAAACTATCTTTGGTTCCTTGTTTTTGTTTTCTTATCTGCTTAAGTATAAAATCCTAACTAAAAGAGGTTTTTAATGCTAATTTATACAAAGGAAGGAGTAGAGGGTCTAGGTTGCTATTAAATTAGGTGCTAATTGATATAGAATTTGTCCAAGCTGTTATTTTCTAAAACCTCATTGATCAAAAAGTGTTATGGGGAACTGCAAGATGTTCTTAGTGGTCAGATTGGTTTGGGAAATGCTTCTGATCCCAGTCATTCCCTGGAGACTCACACTGAACCAGAGCATATTTTAAAGCTCAATAAAGTCCAGTGCTAATGAAATCTGTTTAATTCCAGTGTCTTCCACTCATTAGGCCCTCTCTTTATGTGCCCTCTATTCATATTTGATCCCCTCTTTAACCTCCATTAATATCCTTAGAAACTATTTTACATTGGACACACTAGAAAGTATTGTTCTGATAAATGACTGGTATATACCTCAAAGTTTAATAATATTTCCTAGGGTTAGGTGGAGAAGAGTACAAACACAATTTTGAAGTTCTTGCATTTATTTTTTCTAGTTTTGTTGTTGTTGTTTGCTTTAAAATCAAAGGAATAATGGAAAAAAGTAAAATCCACTGTCTTTGAGTCATTTTGACTCATAGTGACTGTGGAGGACAGAGCAGAACTGCTCCACAAGGTTTCCAAAGCTATGAATCTTTATGGAACAGACTGCCTCAACTTTCTCCTGTAGAGTGGCAGATGGGTTTAAACTGCTGATCTTTTGTTTAGTAGCCCAATGCTTTAACTGCAGTGCCACCAGAGCTCCCTGGAAGAAAGTAAGGAAATATGAATGCAAGGAAAAGTTTAGTCAGCTTGAGCTGGGCCAGGGTAGGTGCCAGAACAGTGTGAAAATGCTGTTTTGCAAACAGTGACTTCAGACAGGGAGAACAGAAGCAGGTCAGCTGTAAGACAGTGCCCACTATGTTATGTTAACCCAGACAGGTCAGGAGAAAGCAAAATGGAATATATTTTATGGAATAATACAGAAGGAACTTCTACATACTTTTCTGCACTCTTGGTAAGGTTTTTGGTGAAGAAACTCCTGCCTGTTCTTCAGAAGATCCCACTCCTATAGAAAATTATGTGCAAGATAAATCCTGTGGTTATGTTTTGTGACTCAGCTTCTCTTCTGTTCTTCCCTTTGAAAAAAAGGGTGATTTCTTTTTTCCTTCCTTTTTTTTTTTTTTTTTTCAACATGATTTGGGTGAAAGTTTACAGAAAAAATTCATTTT
Organism: Orycteropus afer afer; assembly: GCF_000298275.1. NCBI lineage: Eukaryota > Metazoa > Chordata > Mammalia > Tubulidentata > Orycteropodidae > Orycteropus > Orycteropus afer. Next base: position 931,938 of record NW_006922185.1, on the reverse strand, counting down.
CTATCCAGCAGTTCATACACATTTAGTTTCATGACATTGACTACAATTCCCCACAATGTAACACCTCTCTTCCCACTTCCTCCCTGTGGTTACCTCTTCCCTGTGTCTTTTCCTCCCATGCAGTCCCACCTGCTACTGCCTGCTATCTCCCTGTGAAAACACTGCCCTTTTTTTGCTCCAAGGAATGTATCTACCTGATATAAATATTCAGCCCATATACCTGTCTGTTGTTTGGCTGGAAGCCACAGTAGTGAGTTTAGTTCCAGACCTGAAGTGTAACTAAGGGCCATAGACTCAGGAGTTTCACCAGGCTCTACCAGACCAGCAAAACTGGCCTTTTTTTTCTTATGATTTTGAGTTTTGTTACACATTGTTCTCCCATTCTATGTGGATGAAAAGAGGTGATTTCTCTGAGAGAAGATACCAATTGTGTGAACTCAATGATTGGTTGGCACTAATATGTTAAAGGTGACTCCTCATGACACAGGGTGGCCTCTCTCTTTCTGGTTCTTTTCGAGAAAGGTATATAAGTTTTTTCTCTTCTACCCAGTGATACCACTGGGGTGGATCTTGTCCCTGTAGATATGTTGTGGTGGTGGGGAGGCCAGGTTTTGTCCAACTGCTTTGTCAGTTTCTTGAAGAGTCAGCTTATTTCAGGGAAGGAGAATAAGTGTGTTGAAAGACAAAGTCATTGCATGGTGTGTAGTAGCCTGCTCCTCATAAATGTCAACATAACATCACACCCCGGAAGATTAACAGAAATAGGCTACAAAAGAAAATATTGCCTCTTTATTGCTAGCTCCAAAAACTTAATTCAGATGTGCTAAGCATATAACACAAGCCTTCTTCCTTTCAGTGACCAGAGTTATCATGAAAGCCCTGTTTTCAAGTTATCCAAATCAACTAGAGAGTTTATTTTGAAATGTTTTCCCTGGGAAATGTTTTCCCAGGATGCTCTGCCTTCTCTGTACCAGTAATAATATTCCCTGGTCACTGCAATAAAATAGTTTTCTTCTGAGCTCAAAGACACTTCTCACATCTAAGAATACTTGACAATTCTAATGTCAATGACAAACTTCAAACTCAAAAAGGGTCATTTCTAAATGGTCTGAGATATGGTGATCTTTGTAAACAGACTCTATAGTTAACAAAAATATAAGATATATGATAAAATAATTTCTATGCTGAGTACATATATACAAAGAGAGCAGTATTTTAAAAACTGTGTTTAATCTTTCATTTATGCATTCAACAAATATTTATTGAACCTACTATGTGCCAGGTAGTGTTTTACATTAAAGATACATTTTTATGTAAAACAAAAGGACTCTTGCCCAAAATTATTATGACATGGTATATATAGTACAGAAATAAGAGCTGTGACTCCAGTAGATATCTGCACATTCATGTTCATTGAAGCACTATTTACAATAGCAAAAAGATGGAAACAACCTAAATGTCCATAAATAGATGAATGGATAAACAAACTATACACAATGAAGTATTATGCAATGCATAAGAACAACAATGCATCTGTAAAACATTTTATGACATGGATGAACCCAGAGGACATTGTGCTGAATGAAATTACTCAATCACAAAAGGACATCTGTTGTAGTTGCTGTATGAAAAAAACATTATAGAAAAATCAAGAAAAGGTTTTCATACAGAAAGAAATATACTTTTATGCTTACCAAGGGTGGGAGAGAAAAGGATGGTAAATCACTGACCACAGGATAGACATATATTAACTTGAGTGAAGGGGCGTGAAGGGGAAGGCAATTTAAAATAAGAGGAAAGTCAGCACAAAATAATCAAGGCAAAGGAAGACACTGGGATGAGCACAGGAGTTAAAGGCAACACATAAATACTATTACATACACAATTGCAATAACAGTAATAGCAATCTATGAGTGGATACATAGACATGAAAGATGAAGAGGTATGGGAAGGTGAGTGGGATTATACTCATGAATATATAGGTTTGATAGAGGATATTTCTTGATACATATTTAAACATGCTGCAAATATATCCATGAATATAGTAGAATATACAAGAGTCAAAGTTATGAAAACTTCTTAGTCATAACCAAACATATTGAAGGAATTAATCATTAGGCCTGCAGGCTCAGAATTATAGTCTTGAGGGACATTGTGATAATTGGAGCTGTGTGTCAACTTGGCTGGACCACAATTCTGTATGGTTTAAGCAATTGTGATGTGGGTTGTTTCCATGATGGAATCAGATGAATATGTTTTGAGCAGCCAATCCATTAAAAGGGAGTTCCCTAGGGGTGTGGCCTGCTTCTAATATATTTATGGACATCCTGGGAAAAGAGACATTCTTCTGTGGATTGGGATTCTGTTGTGCTGTCTACAACTAAATGTGAGTGAACAATCCACCATATGGCCTGGAGATCTTGGATTCATCATTCGTTGGAGTCAACAGCCAGTATACTGCCTGCCAACCTTGAGCT
>NW_006922185.1:887561-907917 GCF_000298275.1 Orycteropus afer afer | reverse complement strand
AGGGTCTGTGCAATCCTTCTGCCTAGTCTGCCATCTTGCCCCACCTCCGGAACAGAAGATTTCAAAGGGTGGTTCTAGAGGACAAAGGACTGTATTATAATGAATTGTGCAAAGACCTGGAATTAGAAAAACAAAAGGGAGGAACACACTCAGCATTTCTCAAGCTGAAAGAACAGAAGAAAAAATTCAAGCCTTGAGTTGCAATATTAAAGGATTCTAAGGGCAAAGTATTGATTGTTGTAGGAATCATCAAAAAAAGGAGGGAAGGAATACACATAGTTACTGTACCAAAAAGAACTGGAGGACATTCAATCATGTCAGGAGGAAACATATGATCAAGACCAATGGTAGTAAAGGAAGAAGTCCAATCTGCATCAAAGGAATTGGCAAAAAACAAGGCCCCAGAAACTGATGGAATACCCACTGAGATTTTTCAACAAACATATGCACCAATGGAAGTATTCACTCATTTATGCTAAAAAAATTGGAAGATAGCTCTCTGCCCATTTGACTATAAGAAATCCATATTTATTCCCAGTCCAAAGAAATGTGATCCAACAGAATGTGGAAATTATTGAACAAAATCATTAATATCACATGTAAGTGAAATTTTGCTGAAGATAATTGAAAATGGTTGCAGCAGAATATTGACAGGGAACAATCAGGAATTCAAGCCAGATTCGCAGAAGGATGTGGAATGAATGATAACATTGCTGATAGCAGATGGATCTTGGCTGAAAGCAAATGATATTAGAAAGATGCTTATGTGTATTTTATTTACTACGCAGAGGCATTTTAATGTGTGAATCATAGCAAGTTATGGAGAACAAGGCAAAAAATAACATTGCAAAAAATGAGAATTCCAGAACACTTAATTGTGCTCATGAGAAACCTGTACATAGACCAAGAAACAGTCATTCAAATAGAACAAGGGGATACTGAATGGTTTAAAATCAGAGTTGTATCTTTCACCATACTTATTCAATCTGTATGCTGAGCAAATAACCCAAGAAGCAGGACTATATGAAGAAGAACATGGCATCAGGATTGGAGGAAGACTCGTTAACAATCTGTGATATGTTGTTGTTGTTATGTGTCATCCAATCGGACCTGACTCATAGCAACCCTTCCTTGGATTTCTGAGGCAGATCACTAAGGAAGTAGATTGTCCCATCTTCCTTCTGAGGAGTGGCTGGTGGATTTGAATCACCAGCCTTCTGGTTAGCAGTCAAGTGCCTTAGACACTATGCTACCAAAGCTCCCACCTGTGATATGTAGATGGCACAATTGCTTGCTAAAAATGAATATGACTTGAAGCACTTACTCATAAAAATCAAAGACTACACCCTACATTGTCTGATATAGTGCCAGAAGATGAGCCCCTCAGGCAGGAAGGCACTCAAAATACGACTACGGAAAATATGGTGTTTATTTGAAAATTGCTGTCCTTCTAAGCAGGATATGGAAGTATCTCCTGGAATCTAAAGGAACCAGGCAGTGCTAAGGAATTCAGGAGAGGAGGTACATGAGCCTTCCTGTCAGAGCTCTTATTTTCTGGCTCTTCTACTTTAGCAACCCCCAGATTTTGTGTTTCTCTATTGCAAATTTCAAATGCCCAGAGAAAACAGCTGAGCCAACACCTTCAATCTGGTGTCCTCTTCTGGACCAATCCATTCAGACCAGTCCATTAGCGTCATGTAGTTTAGATCTGTGCATATAAGAATGTTCTCAGTGTAAGGAGATTTTCGGGAGTGAGGCAGCCACTGCAGGTGGTATCTATCTGCTTCAGTGTTCTGTCTCTTTGGTCTTCAGGCCTAATCTTAATCATTCCCTAGGCATAAGAGATTCATCCCCTTGAAGAAAGTGTACAGATATTTTAATTGCAATAGCTACCATTTATTTTTGCCTAAATTCATAAACTAGTAAAGATGTTGATATTTTTCTCTTTCCCAGGTGACCCATTATTAAATTTCTCACAGTGAAAACATGAGGCAAACTGCCCCAGGTGAGAACACTTGCTGTTAACAAAAAATAATTATGACAGAAATAATAATTTTAATTTGTAGAGTGATGTATGGTTTGCAAAGTGCATTTTCATTCTGTTACTTCAAGTCTCACAACAAATTTGTAGGTTAGATTTTTGTAGACAACACTTGCTTTCCTGACCAAGTTCTTTCTTCTTTCATGCTATCAAGATCCATATTTTATTTAAGTGTGTGGCACCAATAGACTGAACCCCAGGATATAAATTATGTTCAGTCTGAACAAATCAGGTTAGGCCCCTACCCTTTATCATGGATTGATTTAGGGGTGTTGTATAATGTGACTCCATTCCAGCCAGAGAGGCACAAAGGAGTGTCAGCTGAGAGTCCTCTGGGAAATATTTTCCTTTCTGAGAATGGGAGACTGACAAGGAGGTGTGGTTCTTTTGACCTCATTTGTTGCTTTAGGACATTTTTGTGTCAGGATTGAACTTTGGTGCTGGTGTATCCTTTAAACATACTGAAAATGGCCATGTGTTTTGAGTCATCACAAACTACTGAATTAGCCAACTCTAGAATTCTGGTAGCATAGTGCCTAAGGCACTTGACTGCTAACCAGAAGGCTGGCAATGCAAACCCACCAGCCACTCCTCAGAAGGAAGTTTGGGCAATCTACTTCCATAGTGATACTGCCTCGGCAACCCAAGGAGGGGTCGCTCTGGGTCAGGTACAACGCGACGGTACATAACAACAACAACAGAATTGCCTACCTTCTAATTCCTTGTTAAGTGTAACAATAATTTATATTATCTAAACTATCTTTAGTCCAGTGTTCTAAGATTGGCTGTTGAAGGCATTCTCTCCAACACGTTTTTCAGATAAAGATACTGATGCTCTGAGAGGGTAAGTGGCATGCCCAAAGTTGAACAGCTGCTGGATGACATAATTTAGAACTCAAGCCCAGATCTTCTGACTCTGCATTTCCTTTCACAGTCCAGTGATCTTTTTCTGAAGCCACAACAGAGCTCCAGCTTGGTTAATATTTTGTGCCAGGTAAGCTTCTCATTCAATTTAAATGCCATCCCTCATTTGAGCATCTGTTATGATGACTTGCACAAACAGGTGCTCAACAGATGTGGAACTTATTAAATTTAACATGTGGCAGCTGAGCCTCAACTTGTTCTCTCCCCAGCACACTCAAACCTTCACAACAAAATCATCACCAACCAATATTGATATTCTTTCTTTCTGAACACTGGCACAGTTCAAGCAATCACTACCAACCCCTCTTTCTAAGTTGGCATTCCAATGTTTAACTGATTTCAGATCAATGATCCAACTCAGAAATAGGCATACTTGAAAATAAATTTAAAGTCAAGTAGAAGGAGAGGCAACACCACGGGAGTAAGGGAGATAATTGGAAGAAATACCATGATTACAGGGGATCTGAGTTCTGGTCCTAAGTCTGCCACTCCAGACATATATTCATTAGGCAAATCACTCTATTTCATTATTAGTCAGAACAAGATTCCTCAGAGCTGGTTCAGTGGTTCTGAAAATTTGGGTTTGACTTTCATTAAGCTCTGGTAGCATAGTGTCTAATGCATTTGACTGCTAACCAGAAGGCTGGCTGTTCAAACCCACCAGCCACTCCTCAGAAGGAAGATTGGGCAATCTACTTCCATAGAGATACTGCCTCGGAAACCCAAGGAGTGGTTGCTATGAGTTGGATCTGACTTGACAGCAGTGAGTTTCATTAATCAAGGAGCTCAGTGGTGCAGTGGTTAAGGCACTTGGCTGCTAACCAAAATGTCAGTGGTTCCACCAGCCACTCTTCAGGAAAAAGATGAGGCATTCTGCTTCCATAAAGGCTACATTCCAGGAAACCCTGTTGGGCAGTTCTACTCTGTCCTATAGGGTTGTTATGAGTCAGAACTGACTCAATAGCAGTGTTTTTATTTTGTTTTGTTTTGTTTTCATTCATTTAGCTGTAACAGTTAAATGCTTAATAGGTGACAGATAGAGTCCCAGAATGGTATCAATGGTTAACATGCTTGGCTACTAACCAAAAGGATGGAAGTTCAAGTCCACATAAAATCACCTCAGAAGAAAATTCTGTTGATCACTTTTGAAAAATCAACCATTGAAAACCCTGTGAAGTACAATTCTACTCTAACACACATGGGGGTACATGAGTCAGAGTCAACATGATATTGGCAACTGGTACTGGTATGTGATAGATATTGTCCATATGCCAGGACTACAGAAAAATTAAAGCAGGAAAATAACACTATCATGGAAGAAATAAGAGCAACAAGAGAATGTAAGACCAATGTGCTACAGTAACATCAGACCCGGATCCTAAAGAAGAACAAGTGCCAAAGGACAAGGAGGCACCCTTTATATCACACACAGAAATTGCATTTTGATAGGTTCTTTGTTCCTTCACATTCTAGCACCTGTACAAGTAGCAGTAAAAGGCACTGATTTTTCTGAAGCAACAAATCAAAAAGTCCAGGTCCTAAAATTTCAAGTAACATGTTATTAAAGGAAAATAGCAATCACTATTAAAAAAAAAAAAAAAAAAAAAAAACAAACCCGAGACTCTGCAACCAATTTTTCTTAGAGTAGGATACCGTCTATGGAAAATGCTAATACATGAAAACTTGTCATTTCTGTCATATCAAGGAAAAGCCTATTTAACTTGACTCTGTTGGTTCAGTTTTACATTTGTGACTGAGAGAATAGTCTCACATATGCTTAGAACAATTCCTCAGAAAGATAAGTTCAATGAGAATGTTACTAGAGGGTGAAATTAAGACAGAATAACTATTTCTTGCCATCATGATCATTCATTAGACTTTAGGGCTTTGTTGGCAAAGGAGTGGCTCCAGGCTACAATTAATAAAGAATATTTTGGGAAATTTATACACTCAAGTCCTACTTGATGCAGGTGCTATATTTATTGAAGGCTCTTATTTTATAGTTCATTTAAATAAGAGTGAATATTTTGCATAAAGATTAGATATGATACCAGAGAAACCAGGCCTCAAAAGGCATGGGAGAGTACTCTCGTGATATTACAGAAAGTGCATTAAGCACCGGAAGAACCATTTATTTTGCATCTGAGACTTTGTGATCTGCTACTTAAATAATCAGAGCTGCTTTTATTGAACAGAATCAGAGGGGGACTTTGAAACGAATGTTGGATCAGAAAAAAGAAACAAAATGACTTCATAATGGATTAAATACGGGTGTTTGGAGGAAATGTGTATTATTTTTGACCACGCTGTATTCACATTTCATTGCCTTCATCTTTACCAGAGTCAATATTGCATTTCTTGTTCCTTAATGAAGAGTTTGCTTTAAGGCTAAAGTGCTTTGAACCCTCCATGCTTCCATTCACTCAGCTGGAGCCCCTGCATGGTTGTCTGCTGATCACTGGGAGAGCTCAGAAGACAGAACATTAGGGCAAATTAGGGCACTCTGTTTGATGGAAGCTTAGTGTTTCTCAATCCTCCAATGAAGAATATGTTTTGTTCACGGAACATATCATGCTGTGTTGCTAAACCTAGTGTAATTGCACATCTATATGACCTCACTTTCTACTGAGAGGAGATGCAGCTGATATCTATACAAAACAGCCCTGGAATCAATATGCATGAAATAAAAAGAGCAAGCAAGCTGAATCTTCCCAAATGCTAGGACTGAATAGAAAGTCTCTTGCAGGTGTTTGCTTGTGCCTTGGCCTTTTATTTATTCAGCAGCAACTAAACTCCTGAGGTTTTTTTTTTTTTTTTTTCCCATGCTGTGGTAACTTAAGCTCTTTATACACTTCAGGGACTCTGAAAGAGCAACCAGAGAAGAAAGGATGTGAGAAAAATGAAAACAAAGGAATTAAAAGAGAAAGAAAGAAACAATCTTAGCAAACTATAGCAAGGAGAAAACCCAGAAACAGAAGGATTCTTTTCTTAAGATGGCAAAAGTCATTTTAAAATAGCAAAAGTTTTTTTTTTTTTTTTTCTCTCTCTCTTTATGCATTATCCCAATTTGAGAGCATCTATTTTAATGTGCGTGCATGTGCAGGAGCATTTGTACAAGCATGCACACACACACATACGCACACATACATACACACAGTTGACAAAAATATGCCAAATTAACCCAATTTAGTTGTTTGCAGCATTCCTAAAATTGAAATGAGGGCACTTGCTTAATCTAGAAACTTAGTGATGTTGATTAGCGTAATCAAGCTGTCCTTATGCACATTGAGCCAAAAAAAGATAATAAAAACAGCACCTATTTCTTAATTGGAGAATATAGGGCTGTGAAGGCAAAAATAAACATCCTTTGCTGGTAATGGGATTTGTGGGACAGAAAGAAGGAAGTGTTAACTGTAATAGTTTCTCTAAACCTTGGGTGTCATGAATAAGGAGTTCAAATCAAGTATCAGCTCCTTGAAAATAAGAGCCATATATTTTTGTTCCCTGTATTTGGAAAAGTTTCCCAGGACAGAGATTTAAATATTTTAGATACTTGATTATTGTTTATTGATTAAATCTCTGTTGCAAGCCTTGCTGAAGCAGAGTGGCACTCTTTCAAGGCAAGAAATGGCTGCAATTGACATTAAAATCAATGGAATCCTTCAGTCCTAGTTTTCTTGATTTCTCAGCAATATTTCATATGATAGCATAATGTAGTTACTAATAGCACAAGCTTTGGAGAGGGCCTGCTGGTTTAAATCCAAGGCCTTACCCTTAAAAACTGTATGAAGCTAGGCAATTTATATAATCTATCAAAGTCCTATTTTCCCTATTTGGAAAATGTGGATAATAGTATCAATTTTGAAGTGTTATTGAGAGGATTAAATGAGTTGCCAAAAAACCAAACTCACTGCCATCAAGTCAATTCTGACTCTTAGTCACCCCTATTGGGTTTCTGAGGCTGTAAATCTTTATGGAAGTAGATCACTACATCTTCCTTCCTCAGAGAGGTTGTGATGGTTATGTTTGTGTGCCAACTTGGCTAGGCCTGGTTGAGTGGCTGGGCAGCTGGATGAAGTATTATTCCCCATAATGAGACTGGTAATCAATTCCATGGTGGGATCTACCACAATCACCTGAGTAGCTGCCTTTAGGTATGTGATCTGCTTCCTGTATATAAGGAGAAGTTTTGAGAATAGTCTCTAGCCTTTGGCATGCTTGGACCCTGCATGTAGCTGTGTCGTTGCTCAGCAGCCTGCTATGCTTTGCTAACCTTGGGACTTACAATGGACTTAAGTTAATGGCCTGCCATGTGGTTTGGTAACATCAGGACTGTGTCTTTTTATTTGTCAACTTTGGGGCTTCTCAGCCTCAGCAGCCAGCAGCTGTATGAGTGAAGAAACACCTCTAGCTCCAGTGGGCCGGGAGCAGGAGGCAGAGCTGGACCCCAAGGTTGAGGGGCTTTCACCCAGCCCCTAGAGCCTGGCACTTTGAACTTGGACTTAAAGCCTCCAAATTGTAAGAATAAACTCCTGCTTGTTAAGGCCATCCCATTTGTGGTATATTTCTGTCAGAGTGGCAATAGGTAACCAGAATAGTGGTGAATAGATTTGAACCACTAAACTTCTGGTTAGCTGCCAAAATGCCTTATCCACGACGCCACCGGAGCTCCTTGATTAAATGAGTAAACACACATCAAGGAAAATGTTCCTTGAAGCACTCTAAAAACTAAAAAAAATGTTAGCTGTTTTACGATTACTGATCATTCAATCAATTCTCTAAGTTTTCTTCTTTAAATATTATGGCATCTATCTCTTTGTTATATCTGGTTTCCTTCAAAGGGTTTCTTTCCATCTCCTTCCACACTCTCTTCAGACAAGTTCAAAAGCTTTATGACTCACTTCCATCTATATGCTAATGATTCTGAAATCAATAGCTTCATCCAGAATCTCTTGGCTAAGCTCAGAGCCTTAAATGCAATTGTGTAAACAACACAGGCCCCTAAAACTCAACATGCCAAGACTACTCACATCATTTTCCTCTCCAGCTTGCAAAAACTCCCATATTCCTTCCATCATTGTCAAAGCTAGGAAAACTAGGCATAATCCTTGACATTCTTTTTCCCTCAGTCTACCTGTCTAGTTCTGGCTGGGTCAGATCATCAAAAGCACCAGCCTAACTCTTATTGTAATCAAGTGTCAACAAGTCTCTGATACTCCAAAACTAAAATCATTGCCTTCAGTTGATTCTGACTCATAGTGACCCCATTGGGTTTCCAAGGCTGTAAATCTTTATGGAAGTAGATTGCCCCATCTTCCTTCTATGGAGCAGCTGGTGGATTTGAACTGATGACCTTCTGCTTAGCAAACAAATGCCTTATCCTCTACACCATCATGGCTCCTTTCTCTGATACTGTTGTTGTTGTTATGTGCCATTGAGTCGGACCCGACTCACAGTGACCCCCTCCTTGGGTTTCCGAGGCGGTATCACTATGGAAGTATTTCGATTGCCCAAACTTCCTTCTGAGGAGTGGCTGGTGGGTTTGAACCATCAGCCTTCTGGTTAGCAGTCAAGTGGCTTAGGCACTATGCTACCAGAGCTCCCTTCTCTGACACTAGAATCCCCAAAACCAAAACTCAAGGAAGGGTCGCTATGAGTTGGATCCAACTTGATGGCAATGAGTTTTGGTTTTGGGGGGTCTCTGATACTAGAATCAGAGACCCCCCAAAACCAAAACTCATTGCCATCAAGTTGGATCCAACTCATAGCGACCCTTCCTTGAGTTTCTGAGGTGGTATCACAACAGAAGTAGATTGCCCTAAAATAGCACAAAAATCACAGCATGCCATAAGAAAACAGGATCCAACTGAAAAGTCTCCCAATGGCCCAATCTAGAAGTTTTTGTATAACAAAATAAATAACACAGTACTGGATGCTAACTCAAGGTGTAAAATAACTATCCATGAATCCAGCCTTTTACTTTGAAAGATAATTGAATAACATCAGTAATATGTAATAAACCAAAACCAAAATCCATTGCCTTCAAGAATTGCCCCATGGGGCAGAATTGAGAGCCCAATGGAATAGAATGGACACCTAAGAAATAAACCCTCACATCTATGCTCAAATAGTTTTTGGCAAGGGTGCAAAGAGCATTCAATAAGGAAAGAACATCCTATTCAACAAATGGTGCTGGGAAAATGAAGTTGGATCCTTCCTTACCCTACACTATATACAAAAATTTTCTCAGTATGGGAAAAGACCTGAATTTAAGAGCTAAAACTATGATACTCTTAGAAAAATATATAGAACCAAATCTTCATGACTTTGGGGTTGGTAACGGTTTCTTAAATAAGATACAAAAAGTAAGACAACAAAAGAAAAAATAGATAAATTGGACTTAATTAAATTTAAAATATTTTTTTGCATCAAGGAATACTAGTAAGAGAATGAAATGATAATTCACAAAATGGGAGAAAATATTTGTAAATCATATCTCTAATAAGAGTTCAATATACAGAATATGTAAAGAACTCCTACAACTCAGCACAAAAAAAGACAACCCAATTTAAAAATGGTCAACTACTTGAACAGCTATTTCTCAAGAGATGATATACAAATGACCAATAAGCATATGAAAGTATGCTCAACATTATTGGTCATTAGGGAAATGCAAATCCAAACCACCAAAAAATACCACTTCACACCCACTAGAATGGCAATAATAACGATAATAATAAAACAAATAACAAATGTTGGTAAGGATGTGGAAATAGTAGTATAACCACTCATTGCTTATGGGGATGTATAAATGTGCTATCTTCAAAGAAAACAATACAGTAGTTCCTCAAAATGTTAAACGTAGAATCCCCATTTTGTTGCTGTTGTTATGTGCCATTGACTAGATTCTGACTTATAGTGACCCTGTGTACAACAGAATGAAACAGTATTTCATCCTGTACCATCCTCACAACTCCTGCTACGCCTGAGCCCATCATTGCAGCCATTGTATCAATCTACCTCGTTGAGAAAGTTCTTCCTCTTTTTCTCTGACCCTCCACTTTACCAAGCATGACCTCCTTCTCCAGAGATTGGTCCCCTCTAACTACATGACCAATGTAAGTGAGATGAATTCTGGTCATTCTCACATCTAAGGAGCATGCCAGCTGCACTGCTTACAGCATGGATTTGTTTATTCTTCTAGCAGTCCAAGAATATTTTCAGTATTCTTTGCTAACACCACAATTCAAACACATCAATTCTTCTTCAGTCTTCCTTATTCATTATCCAGCTTTCACATGCATATGTGGTAATTGAAAATACCATGGCTTGGGTTAGGTACAACTTAGTCTTCAAAGAGACATCTATCTACTCAAAAGAATTGAAAACAGGAATTCAAATAGATATAAATATGTTTATAGCATTATTATTAAAAACAGCAAAGGTAGAAACAAAGTATTCATCAAAAGATGAATGGATAAACAAATGTGGTATATCCGTACAATGGAACATTATTCAGCTATAAAAATAAATGGACTTCTGGTACATGCTACATGCTACAACATGGATGAATCTTGAAGACATTTTGCTAAGTGAAATAAGCCTTATACAAAAGGAAAAACATTATATGATTCCACTTATATGAAATATCTAGAATAGGCAAATCAATAGAGACAGAGCGTAGATGAAAGGTTACGAGGGGACAAAGGGGGTGATAGGCAAGGGCATAATACCTAATGAGTACAAAGTTTCTGTTTTTGATGATGAAAAGTTTTCAGAAATAGTGATAATAGTGCAGAACATTGCAAATGTAATTAATACCAGTTAATTGTGCACTAAAAATAAGATTTAACTGAAAAATTTTATGTTGTTGTTGTTGTTATGTGCTGTCGAGTCAGACACAACTCATAGTGACCTCTCCTTGGGTTTCCAGGGCAGTATCATTATGGATACTGCCCTGGAAACCCAAGGAGAGGTCGCTATGGGTCGGGTCTGACTCAACGGCACATAACAACAGCAACAACATCACTATGGAAGTAGATTGCCCCATCTTCCTTCTGAGGAGTGGCTGGTGGGTTTGAACCACTAGCCTTCTGGTTAGCAGTCAAGTGCACTAAGCTACCAGAGCTCCCAAAAAATTTTATAGCATATGTATTTTACCAGATAAAATAATTGAAAATAGAAAAAAATGAATAAATAAATGGAGTAAGAGAAAAATCCCTCATGCATAAGATTTCCAAATAACTCATGTAATTACTCTGTACTTAAGAAGGTAGAGTATAACTTCACACTCTTTAAGTATGAGTTGTATATAGTGATTGCCTCCAAAAAATACGGTATAGAAAGAAGGAAATACAATAACCTTACAAAGTAGAAACCTGACAAATGCTACTTTAGTCAGATGACCAGGACTGACATTAATTGTAGTAAGTCATGTTGATAGTATGTTCTCTTGATATGATGTGATGAGAATGGCACTTAACTTCTGTGATTTTCCTACAAAAAACTCACAACTGCAAAGCATAATAAGAAAAATGTCAGACAAATTTTAATTGAAGGACTTTCTACAAAATAACTGATCAATACTCCCCAAAACTGTTGTTGTTGTTGTTGTTATGTGCCATTGAGTCAGACCTGACTCATAGCCACTGCTCCTTGGGTTTCTGAGGCAGTATCACTACAGAAGTAGATTTCCCAACCTTTCTTCTGAGGAGTGTTAAGGTCATCAAAACCGAGGAAAGTTAAAAATTGCTAAAACCAATAAGACCAAAGGACATGTAATGACTAAATGTAATGTGGCATCTTGGGTGGGATCCTGGAACAGAAAAAAGACATTAGGTAAAAAACTAAGGAAATCTGAATAAATTATGGAGTTTAGTAATACTGATGGATCATTCCAGCACTCATCTGTTAGTTTGTTGTATTGTGGTAGCTGTGTGTTGGTAGGTGAAAGCTATGCCACCAGTATTTCAAATACCAGCAAGGTCACCCATGAAGGACAGGTTTTAGCAGACTAAGACAGACTAGGAAGGAAGACTTGGAGATCAACTTCTGAAAAAACTGGCCATTGAAAACCTTATGAATACCAGTGGAACAGTGTCTGATATGGTGCCAGAAGATTAGCCCATTAGGTTGAAAGGCACTCAAAATATGACTGGGGAAGAACTTCCTCCTCAAATTAGAGCTGTCCTTAATGACATGGATGGAGTAACATCTTCATTTGCTGATGTGACCTGACTCAAAATAAGAAGAAACAGCTACAAACATCCATTAATAATTTGGGTGTAAGATATGTGAACCAATAATATAGGAAAATTGGAAGTCACCAAAAATTAAATGGAACATATAAGAAAAGTATCCTAGGCTTTAGTGTGCATAAATGGACTAGTATTGGCCATTTGGAATCTGACAAACATATGGCCTACTATGTCAGAACGACAAATTGATGAGGAATGGCATCACATTCATCATCATCAAAAAAAAAAAAAAAAAAAAAAAAAAAATAGATATCTATGCTAAAGTACATCTGTGTAAGTGAGGTTGGTTGTTAAGTGCCATTGAGTCATCTCTGACTCTTAGTGACATTATGTACAACGGAAGGAAACACTGCCCAGTCCTGCACCAGCCTCATGATCCCTGCTATAGCAGAGCTCATTGCAACCACTGTGTCAATCCATCTTGTTGAGGGCCTTCCACTCCTTTGTTGACCCCCCACTTTACCAAGCATGATATCCTTCTTCAGAGACAACATGACAACATGACTAAAATACATGAGATGAAGTCTGGTCATTTTCACTTCCAAGGAGCATTCCAGCTGCATTTCCTTTAGGACAGATTTGTTAGTTCTTTCAGTAGTCCACAGTACTTTAAGCATTCTTTGCCAGCAGAACTCAAAAGCATCAACTTTTCTTTGGTCTTCCTTATTCATTGTCCAACTCTCACATGCATATGAAATGTAAGTGATAGGAAATATTTATATATCTACAAGGAAGGACAATTAGTAAGACTATTACTCAAATTTGAATACCAATCACTTATGCCAAAGAAGGAGGAATTAAATATTTTACCAACTTCTGCAGTCTGAAATTGATCAAACATGCAATCAAGATGCATTTATAATTACTGGTGATTGGAAAACAAAGAAGAACGATATGTAGCTAGAAACTATGGCTTTGGAGATAGAAAAAACAAAGGAGATTGCATGATAAAATTTTGCGAGACTATCGACTTATTATAGGAGCTCTAGTGGCATAATGCCTAAGGCATTTGACTATTAACCAGAAGCTGGCAGTTCAAACCCACCAGCCACTCCTTGGAAGGAAAGTTGGGCAGTCTTCTGTAGTGCTCCTGTCTCAGAAACCCAAGGAGGGGTCAGTATGAGTCAGATCCAGCTCGACGGCAGTGAGTTTGGTGTTGGTTTGTATCAACTTATTCATTGTAAAAACCTTTTATCAACAACATAAACAATGCCTATCAGTATAGACCTCACAGGATGGATTATACAGGAATCAAATGAACTACATCTGTAGAAAGAGACGAAGGAGAAGCTCAATATCATCAGTCAGAACAAAGTCAGGGGCCAACAGTGGAACAGACTATCAATTGCTCATAGGCAAGTTCAAGTTGAAACTGAAGAAAATGTAGACAAGTCCACCACAAGAGTATAAGTATGAAATTGAGAATATATCACTTCAATTTAGAGACTGTCTCAAGAATAGATTTGAAGCATTGAAAGCTAATGACTGAAAACTAGATGAGTTGTTGGTTGACATCAAGAATATCACAGAAGAAGAAAACAAAAGGTCATAAACAAGACAAGAAAGAATTAAAAAATGGATGTAAGAAGGGACTCTGTAACTTCTTCTAAAACATGGAGTAGCTAAAATGAATGAAACAAATGATTAAATAAAAGAGTTGAACAGATTTCAAAGGTCAGCTTGAGAAGACAAAGTAAAATATTGTCTTGGTTACCTAGTGCCACTCTCTCAGGAATATACCACAAATGGGTGGCTTTAACAAACAGGAGTTTATTCTCTTACAGTTTTTGTAGATTAGAAATCTGAGTTCAAAGTGCCAGGCTTAAGGGATGGGTGAAAGCCCTTCTACCTTGGGCTTTAGGTCTGCCCCTTTCTTCTGCCCACTGAAGCTGGAGGCTTTCTTCACTCAGGAAGCTGCTGGCTGCTGAGGCTAACAAGCCCAAGGTCAACAAATAAAATAGCACAGTCCCAGTATTACCAAACCATATGGCAGGCCATTGATTCATGTTCCATTAACAGTCTCAAGATCAGCAGACAACATGGCAGGCTGCTGAATAACAAGTTGGCTACATGCAGGATTCAAATGTTCAGAAAGCTAGAGATCATTCCCAAAGCTGCTTCTTATATAAGGGAAGCAGACCACGTCCTTAAAGCAGCTACTTAGCTGGTCATGGCAGATCTCACCATGGAGTTGATTGCCAGTCTCCTCACGGATAATAACGACAACCAGCTATCCAGCCACTCAAAACCAGGCTCAGCCAAGTTGACACATAACCTTAAGTATCACAAGTACTTAATAAATTTGCAAATATCTGGCATTAGAAAACCAAAAAGGAAGAGCATACTCAGAATTTCTCAAGCTCAAAGAGCTGAAAATTAAAACTTCAGGTTGCAAATATTGAACAATTCTATGGACAAAATTATGAACAATACAGGAAGCATTGAAACAAGATGAAAGAAATATACAGAGTTGCTGCACCAAAAAGAATTGGTCAACACTCAACCATTTCAGGATATAGCATACTATCAAAATCTGGTTGTACTGATGTGTGAAGTCCAAGATAGAGTGAAGATATTGGCAGAAAATAATGCTTCAATAATTAATAATACCAGTTGAGATGTTTCAGCAAATGGACTTAACTCTAGAAGTGCTCACTCATTTATGCCAAGAAATTTGGAAGACAGCTATCTAGCCAACTGACTGGAAGAGATACACATTTGTGCCCATTCCAAAGAAAAGTGATCCAAAAGAATGCAGAAATTTTCAAACAATATCATTATTACAACACAAAATTTTTGCTGAAAATAATTGAAAAATGATTGCTGCAGTACACTGACAGAGAATTCAAGAAATTCAAGCTGGATTCAGAAAAGGACGTGGAATGAGTGATATCATGGCTGATGGATCTGGGCTGAAGCAAAGAATACCAGAAAGATGTGAACTTTTACTGAGTATGCAAATTCATTCAACTATGTGTATCATAACAAATTGTGGATAACATTGCAAAGAATGGGAATTTCAGAACACTTAATTGTTTTCATGAGGAACCCGTACATATACCAAGAGGTAGTTGTTTAAACATAACAAGGAGATCTTCCATGGTTTATAATCAGGAAAGGTATGCATTATAATATCCGTTCACCATACTTATTCAATATATGTGCTGAGCAAATAATCGAAGAAGCTGGACTACATGAAGAAGAATGCAGCATCAGGATTGAAGGAAGACTCATTAACAACCTGAGATACACAGATGACACTACTTTGCTTATTGAAAGTGAAGATGACTTGAAGCTCTTACTGATGAAGATTAAAGACTACAGTCTTCAGTGTACTTCATCATGAAGAAAACAAAAGTCCTCACAACTGGACCAATAAACAACATTGTGATAAATGAAGAAAAGATTTGTGAAGTTGTCAAGGATTTCATTTTACTTGGATCCACCAACAACACGCAGGGAAGCAGCAGTCAATAAATCAAATGACATGTTGCACTGGGCAAATGTACTTCCAAAGATCTTTTAAAAAGTGTTAAAAAGCAAAGATGTTGCTTTGAGGACTAAGGTGGCCTGACCCAAGCCATGGTATTTTTAATCACCTCATATGTATATGAAAACTGGACAATGAAGAAGAAAGCCCAAAGTAGAATTAAACACACTTAAATTACGGTCTTTATGAAGAATGTCAAACATACCAGAAGAATGAACAAATCTGTACATACAGCCAGAATGTCCTTTGAAGTGAGCATGGTGAGACTTCGTCTCATGTACTTTGGACATGTTATTAGGACTGACCAATCCCTGGAGAGAGATATCATACTTGATCAAATAGAGGATCAGCAAAAAAAGAGGAAGACCCTCAAGGAGATAGACTGACAAGTGGCTGCAACAATGGGCTCAACATAGCAATGGTTGTGAGGATGGCCCAGGACCAGGCAGTTTTTCTTTCTATTGTACATAGGGTATCTATGATTCAGAACTGACTGGATGGCACCTAACAGGAACAACAGTGTATCAATACTGGCTCATTAGTTCTGAAAAATATATGTACTAAGGTAAGATTGTAATAACAGGAAAAACTCATTGGGGGTATACGTAATTCTCTCGACTGCTTTTGCAACTTTTATAAATCTAAAACTATTCTGGAAAAGAAAATGTTTATTTATTTGTTTTTTAAAAGGGACTATAAGAAGTTGAATGGATCATTGTTCACATGAGTTCAACACTCATGAGAACTTTTATCGCAGGAAGAATGATCCCAGAGGTCTTTTTCTGGGAGGACAATTCAAAAGCGTTTGAAAATACTTCTCCCAGTTTTTGAATGGAAACCAGTGTTCAGCTTCCTTAAATGAAGATAAGAGAAAGTGATGGAGAAATGGGCTTTGTTTATATAGGTTTTCAAATATTATCACTGTTTGAAACCAATATTTCACAACATGTCCTGTTTTCCGTGGTGTTTCTAAATTCAGAGCATCTGTGATCTTCTGCAGGAATGACCAATTGCCAACATTATTGTTTTCATGATCATGTTTACTTAGAGTAGTGAGTTTTTCTATTACTTCTGGATCTGATCACCATCTTCTCTAGGTTTTTTTTTATTTCAAGCATGTCTTATCATCTTACAATCCTTTATTCTTTCTCTTTGGGGTGTGTGTGTGTGCATGTACATATTCACATGTACACATATCTCCTTTATCATAATTTTGATAGAACTCTGGGGACAGGGAATGTAATCTTAAACAGTTGTTTCATTTTGACTTGTTACTCACTGCTGTTGAGTCAATTCCAACTCATGTTGACCCTACAGGACAGAGTAGAATTGCCCCATAAGGTTTCCAAGGCTGTAAATCTTTACAGAAAGACACTGCCTTATCCTTCTCCCACTGAGTGGCTGGTGGATTCTAACATTGACCTTTTGGTTAGCAGCTGAATGCCTTAACAACTGCACCACCAGATTCCTTTTATTTTACTTGGAAATCTAGAATTATTTTCCTCAAATAGGTAATACAGTTTGATCCAATCATTATTTTTCTTTTAGCCAGTGCAATTTAATAACTACATTAGAAAGTCTATTCAGGAAGGATCATTTCACCTGGAATATTTTGTGATTTTCTGTGCTGTTGATGATGGCCAAGTGGCTGTTAAGGTTGAGTGTTTTGTCACTGCTTCATCTCACCCACCCTACTAATTCTGTTCTTAAACACAGAAAGTTGCCTTTATGAGTTCTATGTGCAACACCTTGATGTACATTTTAGCCCATGGACCCAAACCCTTACCCTGTGAATTCTAGATTCACCTGCCTCTTTCATCAGGGGATGAATCCACTAACCATTTGTTTATCAAGGCCATTCTTCATTTTCTGCAACTCAGGTATCAGGAAGAAAGATTGACACATTCTCCAGCAAGATATCTAGGCGTTTGCTCCACAAGCATCATTTGATGAAGTAGTTCTTTTTCATATAATTTATTTTATTTTTGTCATTGAGAATATACACAGGAAACATACATTAATTCAACAAATCCTAGATATACAATTGAGTGACATTGATTACATTACTTGATTTGTGCAACCATTCTTATCTTTCTTTTCCAAGTTGTTCCCCACTAATATAAACTGATTGGCCCCTAATTTTTCTATCTTATCTTTCTGGCTACCATTGTCAAGTTGATCCCAGATAGATAGATCTTAAAAGGTAGACATTAATAACAGTTAAGCTAAATTGTTGTTTGGTTTTCAGAAGACTTCAGTTGTAATTTTTGGTTCAAGGCTTAAAGATTACCTTAGGGCAATAATTTCAGGGGTTCAATCAGCCTCCACAGCTCTGGAATGTCTGTATTTCATGAGAATTTAAAAGTCTGTTCTGCATCTTTCCCCTTTTGATCAGGATTCTTCTATAGAAACTTTGATCAAAATGTTCAATAATGGTATTCAGGCACCATCCAGTCCTTGTAGTTTCTGTCAAAAGGAGCAGTTATTCATGGAGACAATTAGCCACATATTTCTTCCTCCTATTACTGACTCCCCATCTTCTTCTGTTGTTATAGGTGATGAGAAACAAATTGTTGAACCTAGGATGGCTGCTTGCAAGCTTAAGACCTCAGGCACTAAGGGTCTAGTAGCAAACTAGGAGGTAGAACAAAAGCACTAAACATTTTAATAGTCCAAATAATTGGGATGTCCCATGAAACCACAACCCTAAACTTCCAAACCAAGTCGCTCAATCACCTGAGGTATTTGGTTGTACAGAACAGTCTCAGAAGGTACTTTTTTGCTTTTGTTATAACTATATCTATCCCCACAACTTTTCCCACTTCACCTTTTACAAGTGTATTACTTGTTGACAGCAATTACATTAATCAGCTGTGCAACTTTACACTTAATCACTGCTAACTGATACTCAGTGTTTCATAATCAACAACCCCTCTTTTTCTCCCTCCTTCCCATGCCTTGTTGTTGTTGTTGTTGTTATGTGCCGTTGAGTCGGACCCGACTCATAGCGACCCCTCCTTGGGTTTCCGAGGCAGTATCACTACGGAAGTAGATTGCCCCATCTTCCTTCTGAGGAGTGGCTGTTGGGTTTGAACTGCCAGCCTTCTGGATAGCAGTCAAGTGCCTTAGGCACTACACTACCAAAGCTCCCCCATGCTTGGTAGCCACTAATAAACTTTGATCTCTATATATTTTTTGGCACTTTTCCTTTTATATAAACAAGGTCATACAATATTTGTCCTTTTATGGTTGACTTATTTCACTCAGCATAATGTTTGCAAGCTCCATCTATATCATAGCATGTATAAATACTTCATTTCTCTCACTGAACAGCATTCTAGTGTATGTGTGTACCGCATTTTGTTTACTCACTCATTCTTTGACAAACATGAAGTTTGTTTCCAGCTTTTGGATATTGTGAACAGTGATGCAATAAACACTAGTGTACAAATATCTACTTGAGTCTCTGTTTTCAGTTCTTTTGGATATATACCTAGGAGTGGAATTTCTGGGTCATATACTAGTTCTGTTTTTCAGTTTTTGAGGAATAACCATACTATTCTCTACAACAGCTATACAATTTAGCATTCCACCAGTGATGGATTAGAGTTCCAATTTCCCTATATCCTGGACAACATTTGTTATTTTCTGTGTTTTTATTTTGATTTGTTTTCATCTTGGCCATAGTAGTGTGAGTTAAATAACATCTCTTTGTGGTTTTGATTTTCATCTCCCTGATGGCTAATGATGTTGAGATTTTTTTCATGAGGTTTAGTGACCATTTAAATATCCTCTTTGGTGAAATGTCTATTCAAGACCTTTGCCTGTTTCTTTTCTTTTTTTTGATTAGGTTGTCTTTTTGTTGTTAAGTTGTCAATGTTTTATATATTTTTTCTTTTTGGATTCTTATTGGATATATGGTTTCCAAGGGTACTCTGGGTTGGTAGCTTGCTTTTTCACTTTTCTGTTTTTTTTTTCCTAAATTGTGATCTGGTTGAAAGTTTAAAGAGCAAATTCACTTTCCATTCAATAGTTCATATACATTTT
Source organism: Orycteropus afer afer (assembly GCF_000298275.1). NCBI lineage: Eukaryota > Metazoa > Chordata > Mammalia > Tubulidentata > Orycteropodidae > Orycteropus > Orycteropus afer. The sequence goes on along the minus strand of NW_006922185.1, from coordinate 888,158 downwards.
GTTTCATGACATTGATTGCAACCCCCATAATGTAACACTCTCTCCATACTTCTCCCTGTGGTTATCTTTTCCTTGTGTCCTTCTTTCCTACCAATTACTGAGCTGTGCCTGAGCTATCTCCCTGTGCAAAAACTGCTCTTCTGATCTCCCATGATCGATTGTTCTAAGAAGTGTATAAATATTCACCTTATACACTTGTCGGTTGTTTGGCTGGCAGCCAGGGGAGAAAGTCCAATTTCAGGCCTGAAAGGTAATGAGGGGACATAGTTTTGGGGATTACACCAATCTCCATCAGACCAATAAGCCTGGTCTTTTTTTTTTTTTTTTTTACTATTTTGAGTTTTGTTCCACATTTTTCTTCCACCCTATCCGAGATTTCCTGTTTTGATCCATTTCTGAGAGGTTGACAGTGGTGTCCAGGTTCCATATTGTTCTTCTGGTCTCAGGGCCATGTAAGCTGAAGTTTTCATGGTCCACTAGTCCTTGGCACTAATTAATTCCATGAATCTTTGATTTTCTTCACTCTTCTTTGCTCTGGACGAGGAGAGACCAGTGGCTGCATCTTAGATGGATGCTCTCAAGCTTTTTTTTTTTTTT
>NW_006922185.1:863507-866748 GCF_000298275.1 Orycteropus afer afer | reverse complement strand
AGGTAACTATGGGGAGGAGGTGGGAGGGGAGCTGCTGCATTGTAAATTTTGGTCAGTGACATGAGACAAAGTATATGTGAACTGTTGTATGAAAAGTGAATTTACTCTGTAAATCTTCACCCAAATCCTAATAAAAAATAAATAAATAAAAGCTAGGTCCAGCAGCCTTGCTTCTTCATTTTCTTCTAAGATTGCTATAGTTTTTAGTTTTCACATTTAGGTCGGTAATCCATTTTCAATTTCTTTTTATGTATAGTGTCAGGAATGAATCCTGTCTCACATTTCTACATGTGCAAATACAATTTTTCCAATAACATCTATTGAAGAGACTTTTCTTTTCCCATCAAATGGGCTTAGCATACTTGTCAAAAATAAGTTATTTATAAATATGTAGGTTTATTTGTGGACTCTTTATTCTATTCTATTGGTCTATGTGTCTATTTTTATACCATTACCAGGTAGGTTTGATTACTATGTTGTTGTTGTTGTTATGTGCCGTTGAGTAGGACCCAACTCATAGCGACCCCTCCTTGGGTTTCCAAGGCAGTATCGTTATGGAAGTAGATGGCCCCATCTTATATGCTTTAAAACCAGGAAGTGTGAGTCCTCCTACTTAGTGCTTCTCTTTCAAGATCACTTTAGCTATTTGGGCTTCTTGCCATGTCATATAAAGTTGAGCAGTAGTTTTTCTATTTCTGCAAAGAAGGCTGTTGGAATTTTGATTGCATTGAATCTAAAGATCAATTTGAGTAGTATTTTCATTTAAAAATAAGATTCCATTTCATGAACACAGAACATCTTTTAATTAATTTAAGACTTCTTTAATCTCTTTAAACAGTGCTTTATAATTTTCATTGTATAAGTGTTTCACAACCCAGTGTAAATATATTTATAGGTATTTTGTTCTCTTAAATGTTTTTGTAAATGGGATCATTTCTCTTTCAGATATCTAATTTCTAGAGTATAGAAATAAAATTGATTTCTCTTTGCTGACCTTGTACCCCACAAGTTTGCTATATTCTTCTATTAGCTCTACAAGTTTTTTGTAGATTCTTTGATACTTTGGTATATTCCACACAGAGGTTCATTGCATCCATGAAAAGAGATACCTTTACTTCTCCTTTTCGAGTTTGGATAACTTTTATTTCTTGTCTTACTTGTCTGACTCCCCCCCCCCCATATATGCCCTTAATCATATTGAGGGATTTTCTTCTACTCCAATCTTTTTTGGGGGGCAGGGGTGGGGAACAAATTCTATTTATTTGCTTATATTGTGCTTTGGGTGCAAATTTACAGAGCAGAATTTGTTTTACATTCAACAGTCCATGTTTCACTTCCTAATTACCATCCCCAACCCTAACCCACTCTCCTCCTCTCCCTCCCCTGTGACCCCCCCCATACCTGTGCCCTTCCTAACTATGCACTCCTGTCTGTCCAGCTTTCCTTCCATGTGAATGCTGCCTCTGTGGTGCCCCATGGCCGATTGCTCCAAGGGATGTATTTCTGTACAGTAGGTGGGTGCATTGCCCTGGGTTGTGTGTTCTAAGCCTTTTACTGTTGGGCTGAGAGCCAGTCCTTGGGAGTGAGTCTTATTCAATTCCAGACACGAAATGTATCCCAGGGCCATAGTCTTGAGGGTCCCAACAGATTCCATTCCACCAGTAATTCTGGTCATTATTGTGTTTTTTAATTTTGTTCCACAATTTTCCTCCCACTCTATCCAGGATCTCTAGTTTTGATCTCTTCCTGAGGGGTTGGCATTGGCAGCTGGGCACCATCTAGTTCTTCTGGTCTTTAGGCCCATCATACACTTGGACTAATTGTTTCCAAATCCTCTTGATTTTCTTCACTCCTTAGCTTCAGATAAGAGGAGACCATTAGCTGCATTTTATATGACCACTTTTAAGACCACAGTTGTTACTCACCAAAGTTAAGTTGTGGAACAAGATTTTTATATATTATGTTATGCCAATTGAGCCCAGGGTCCCCCAATACCATGGTCCTGAGTTGGCAGGCCCAGTGGTTCTCTCTCCCAAGGTGTTTGGTTGTCCCTGAGGGATTACTCCAACTTTGTCATCTGTTGCTTCTGTAATGATTGTGGTGATTTTGTATCACTAGTATCTATGCAAGATTACCTTCAGCTAAATCTATCATTGGTCTAAGGTGCATTCTTGTTCGCCACCCCCTATCTGATCGCAGTTGTCTATGCATTTATCTGTAGTCTGGTGTTTGGTGTTAGTGGTAATGCAGTATTGTGTATATACTAGTATTAGCCTCTGTCATCTGTATTTATGTGCATGTTTTGTTGTCCTCCCTTTCACCAGTGTTATCATGTTTGTCACAGACTCTTTCCATACCATCCCTCAATGTTATCATGCTGGTCACAGACTCTTTCCATACTATACCTTCCCATACTCAACTCAGCTTGTGGCCTACAACTAGTCTGAAATTCCCTCCCATCCCTAGTAATCTACAAAGTGAGTTCCCTTCCCTAAGCAAACCCCTCCTTGACTTTTCACAGTAATGGGCTCACACAATATTTGTCCTTCTGTGATTGGGTTATTTCACTCAGCATTGTGTCCTCCATATTCATCGACATTGTGAGATGATTCATGTATTCTTATTCTTCAGTGTAGCATAGTATTCCATTGTGTGAATGCATCATAATTTGGTTATGTGTTCATCTGTTGATGGGCATTTAGGTGGTTTCTCTTTGTTATAGTGAATTGTGCTGTGATGAACATGAGTGTGCATATGTTTGTGTCCTGTCTCTCATCTCTTTAGGATATATTCCTAGTAATGGTGTTGCTGGGTCAAATGGTATTTCTATTTTCAGTTTTTTAAGGCAACACTATGCCATTTTCCACAATGGTTGTACCATTTTAGAGTCTCACTGGCAGTGTATGAGAGTTCCAATCTCTCTGCAACCTCACCAGCATTTTCTGTCTTGTTGAACTTTTCTATTATTGCTGGGGTGAGATGATATCTCATCGTTGTTTTGATTTGCACCTCTCTAATGGATAATGATTGTGAACATTTCCTCATATGTTTTCTGGCCACCAGCATATCATCTTCAGTGAAGTATCTATTATGTCCCTTTGCCCATTTTTGAATTGGATTGTTTCTTTTTGGTGTTGAGGTGTTGAAGTTTTCTATAAACTTTGGAGATAAGTCCTTTGTCAGATATGTCATGTTGTTGTTGTTGGTGTTATGTGCCGTCGAGTCGGCCCCGACTCATAGC
>NW_006922185.1:852270-863172 GCF_000298275.1 Orycteropus afer afer | reverse complement strand
TAGTCTATTTATGCCATAAATTAGGGCCCCTAGATTTGGCCCTATTTTATCTTTGATGAACTTTATAGTTTTGGATTTTACATTTAATCTTTGATCCAACTTGAGTGTGTTTTTGTGCATGGGATAAGGTATGGGTCTTGTTTCATTTTTCTGCAGGTGGATATACAATTTTGCCAGCACCATTGTTAAAGAGGAGCTCTGGTGGCATCATGCATAAGGCATTTCACTGTTAACCAGAAGGCTGGTGGTTCAAATCCACCAGCTGGGCAATCTACTTCCATAGAGATACTGCCTCAGAGACCCAAGGAGGGGTTTCTATGAGTCAAAACCAACTTGATGACAGTAAGTATTTGTTAAAGAGGCTACTTCATTCCCATTTAATGGGTTTTGGTCCTTTGTCAAAAATCAGCTGTCTATAAATTGATGGGTCTATTTCTGGGTTTTTTAATTCTGTTCCATTGATCTATCTGTCTATTATTGTACCAATACCACACTGTTTTAACTACTGTGTATAGTAAGCTTTGAGATCTGGGAGTGTGAGGCTTCCCACTTTGTTATTCTTCTTCAGTAGTGCTTTGCTTATCCGAGGTCTCTTTCCTTTCCATACGAAGTTAATAATTGTTTTTTCCATATCCTTAAAATATGTTGATGGTATCTGGATTGGGATTGTGTTGAATGTGTAGATTGCTTTGGGTAATACTGACATTTTTTCACAAGATTCAGTCTTTCTACTCATGAACAAAGCAGGTTCTTGCATTTATGTATATCCCTTGTAGCTTTTTATAATAGTGTTTTTTTAATTAATTAATTTATTTTATTGTGCTTTAGGTGCAAATTTACAGAGCAGAGTTTGTTTTACATTCATCATTTCATGTACATTTTGTTTCACTCCCCGATTACCATCCCCAACCCTAACCCACTCTCCTCCCCTCCCTTCCCAGTAACCCCAGTAACTGTGGGATTCTTTTGGTGTTCTTTTTCTAATTGTTGGAGTTGTTGAGTTAGAGTGTTGATTTTTTTTTCTTTCCTCTTTTTATGTATGCATTTATAGCTATAAACTGAAGTCTGAGTACTGCTTTTACTGTGTCCCATAGGTTTTGGTAAGATGTATCTTCACTTCTCGTTTGTTTCTGTTGTTGTTGCTGTTGTTATTTGCGATCGAGTCAACCCCGACTCATAGCGACCCCTCCTTGGGTTTCCAAGGCAGTATCACTACAGAAGTAGGAATGCCCAACCTTCCTTCTGAGGAGTGGCTGGTGGGTTTGAACCGCCAGCCTTCTGGTTAGCAGTCAAGTGCCTTAGGCACTATGCTACCAGAGTTTGTTTCTAGGAATTTATTATTATTATTATTATTTTACTCTTTATTTCTTCTATTACCCACTTGTTTTTGAGCAGTGTATTGTTCAACCTCCACGTTTGATGTTTTTTCCTTGATGTTCCTATTATTGATTTCTAATTTTATAGCATTGTAGTCCGAGAAGATGCTTTGTAGTATTTCAATGTCTTTTTAATTTATTAAGGCTTGTTTTATATCCTAATGTATGAGCTATTCTGGAGAATGATCTATGTGCACTGGAGAAGAATGTGAATTGTGCTTCTGTTGGGTGGAGTGTTCTGTATATATCTATGAGATCGAGTTGGTTGATTCTTTGTTGAGTTCTGTATCTTTGTTGAGTTTTTTTCTAGTTGATCTGTCCCTCCATAAAGCAGTGTGTTAGTCTCCTACTACTATTGTAGAATTGTCTATTTTCCCTTTCAATTCAATTAATATTTGCTTCATGTATTTCAGAGCACTTTCATTGGATGTATAGATATTTTTATTGTAATGTCTTCTTAGTCAATTGACCTTTTCAGCATCATATAGTGACCTTCATTGTCTCTTATGTTGTTTTTCACCTTAAAGTCTATTTTATCAGAAATTAATATTGGCACTTCTGCTCCTTTTTGGTTACCGTTGGCTTGGTATATTTTTTCCACCCCTTAACTCTTAATTCGTTTTTGTCTTTGTGTCTAAGATGGGCCTTTTGTAGGCAGCATATTGATGAGTCTTCTTTTTTTATCCAATCTACCACTCTCTTTCTCTTGACTGGTGCAGTTAGTCCATTCACATTGAGTGTAATTAGTGATAGGTGTAAATTGATTGCTGTCATTCTATTGTGGTTTTTTTTGCCATGTTGATGGAGTTTCCTTAGTCCATATACTTTTCTATGCTGAGTTAGATTCGTTGTCAAATACTTCCTCTCTTTTCTTCTTTATTGTTGGCTTTGTGCTTACTAAACGCAAGTTTTCCTTCCTTCTGAGTTTGCTTAGGGGGATTGTTAACTTTCTCTGTGGTTACCTTGGAGTGAATTCTTGTCTCTATATTTTTGCAATAGTCTATTCTATGATGATATTGTCTTGTTTCCCGCTCCATTTAGAAATTTTGTACCTAGAACTTTTATTCCCTCTATTTGGTTAGTTGCTGTTGTCATGTGCAGATTGACTTCCTTGTTTTTTAGTGTACATTGTTTTATGGTCTTATTTTGAGCATCTATTTCTGATTTGGTTTTACTATTGATGTCATGTGTCCTGATTTTGTTATTCTTTATTGTGGGTTCTCTATTGGAAGGACTTTCTTAAGCATTTCTTATAGGGTTGGTCTGGTTTTCACAACATCCTTAATTTCTGTTCATCTGAAAATGTCTTGATTTCACCCTCATATTTGATGGACAGTTTGTCTGGATATAGGATTCTTAGTTGGAAGTTCTTTTCCTTCAGTGTTTTATATATGCCTTCTCATTGTCTTCTTGCCTGCATGGTTTCTGCTGAGTAATCAGAACTCAGCCTAACAGTTTGATTACCATAAGTGATATTTCTTTTGTCCCAGGCAGCTCTCCAGATTCTTTCTTTTTCTTTAGTTTTTGAGAGTTTGATTATGATATGCCTCAGTGTTTTTCTCTTGAGATCTATCTTGTATGGGGTTCTTTGAGATTCTTGGACATATATCTTTTCTTCCTTCATGATGTGGGGGAAATTTTCTGTTAATAAGTCTGCCACAATTTTCTCAGTGTTCTTTTCTCACCTCTTATTGTTCTGGAATTCCAATGAGGCATGTGCTGTTTCTTTTCATATTGTCCCATATAGCTCTTAGGTTCTCTTAATTTCTCCTAAATATTTGTTCTGATTTTTCTTCATACAGGCTGGTGTTAAGGGATTTACCTTCTAGTTGTAAAATGCATTTTTTCAGTCAGTTCTAGCCTATTCTTTTGTGCTTCCACTGTGTTGTGTAATTCTGTAATTTTGGTATTTATCTTCTGGATTTCTAATGCTCTTTTTGTATGAGTTCTGATTGTGTATTAATCTTGTTATTTTATTCTTGAGTAGTTTTTCTGAGTTATTCCAGGGAACTGTCTGTGTTCTCCTTGGTTCTGTTTGAGGTTTTCTTCAACTCTTGTAGAGTTCTGTGGTAGTTTGGTTTGTGTATCAACTTGGCTGGGCCTGGTTGAGTGGCTGGGCAGCGGGTGGTAGTTAATCCCCATGAGGAGACTGGCAATCAACTCCATGGTGGGATCGACCACAAGCAGCTGGGTAGCTGCCTTTGGGTATGTGGTCTGCTTTTTGTATATAAGGAGAAGCCTTTGGGTGTGGTCTCTAGCTTATGGCATGCTTGGACCCTGTATGTAGCCATGTCATTGCTCAGCAGTCTGTTATGCTCTTCCAACCTTGGGACTTACAATGGACTTAAGTTAATGGTCTGCCATGTGGATTGATAACATTGGGACTGTGCCTTTTTCCTTGTCATCCTTGAGGCTTCTCAACCTCAGTAGCCAACAGCTGTTTGAGTGAAGAAATGCCTCTAGCTCCAATGGGCCGAGAGCAGGAGGCAGAGCTGGACCCCAAGGTTGAGGAGCTTTCACCCAGCCCCTATGGCCTGGCACTTTGAACTTGGACTTAAAACCTCCAAATTGTAAGAATAAAAAGAATAAACTCCTGTTTGTTAAGGCCATCCCATTTGTGGTATATTTCTTGTCAGAGCGGCACTAGGTAACGAGAACAAGTTCTACAAACATGTCTTCTAAAGTCTTTCTTGGATAATTCTATTGCCTCCACTTACTCCATGTTTAATGAGATTTTTGTTTGGGATTTTATTTTTATTGTCTTATCCTTTTTTTTTTTTTTTTTTTTTTGAGGTTGTCTGTTGTTTCCTAGACATTTTGAAGTTATCTTTCACTGTCAGTTATGTATTGATTTGTTTTGTCTTGATTTTATGATTTAATATTTTTGCAAAAGTGGAGCTGGTGTATTTTATTTTATATTTTTGGTTATTAATTCAGGTGTGCTGTGTTGCTCTGCAGTTTTCTTTGTGATGATGGAATCACTATGTGGAATGTGGATGCAGGTCTCTTTTCATCATGAAGGTGGTTTAGGGTTTGAGCCAGCAAGTGTTGTGATGGCTTAATGTGATTTTTCAATAAAAGCATGTGCTGGAGTGGCCACAGGTCCTCTGATGCATTCTCTCCACTGCCCCAGGGAGCCCTCTGATGCCCCACCTTGCTGTCCAGTTGGTGCTCGCAGGGCAGGTCTGTTTATTTTAATTTTTTTCCACTATTTGCCCTGCCTTTCTCTGGTTTCTTCTCCTACTCCCCTGAGTTTGGCCTTCTCTGACTTACTGAGCTGCTCAGAGTGCCATATTCCCTGTTTCAAACTGCTGCACCGAGTTTTTTCAGGCATTAAGATGCTAGAGGGAACTAATGTGTGGGCAACAGCTAAGACACCATCTCCCCCTCTAGTAGTAGTGTATTATAGTTTTTTTTGTATAGGTCTTTTGTGTCTCTCATAAGATTTATTCCTAGATATTTATCTTTATAATAGCTATTGTAAATGGCATTCTTTTCCTCATTTCCTTTTCAGAGGTCTTTTTGTTGATGTAGAAGAATCAACTGATTTTTCTATGTTAATATTGTATACTGCTACTTTGCTGAACCTTTCTATTAGTACCAGTTATTTTCTTGCTGAGTTTCTTGGGTTTTCTATGTATAGAATCATGTCATCTGCAAATAGAGATAGCTATATTCCCTCTTTGCCAATTTGGATGCCTTTTATTTCTCTTTCTTGCCTTATTGCCCTGGCTAGGAATTTCAATGCAATGTTAAAAGAAGTGGTGATAGAGGGCATTATTGTCTAGTTCCTGTTTAAAAGGGGAATGCTTTGAGTCTTTTTCTGTTAACAGAAATGTTGACCATTGGCTTTGTGTATATGTCCTTTATTATGTTGAGGAATTTCCCTTCTATCTCTATTTTACTGAGAGTTTTGAATGGGAATGGGTGTTGGAGTTCATCAAATGCCCCTTAATTTTTAATTTGTTTTTATATTTGTGTCTAAGGTGGGTCTCTTGTAGGCAGCATATCAGTGGGTCTTCTTTTATTATCCAATCTGCTACTCTCTTTCTCTTGACTGGTGCATTTAGTCCATTCACATTGAGTGTAGTGATAGGTATGAATTTATTGCTGTCATCCTATTGTGTTTTTTGTTGTGTTGTTGGTGATCTCCTTGGTCCAAATACTTTTCTGTGCTGAACTCATTTTGTTATCAAGTGTTTCTTCTCTTTTCTTCTTTATTGTTGGTTTTGTGCTTACTAAATTCATTTGTTTTCTTTTTTTTCTGGATTTGCTTAGGGAGATTGTTAATTTTCTCTGTGGTTACCTTGGAGTGAATTTTTGTCTCTTTAATTTTGGAACAGTCTGTTCTATAAGGACATTGTCTTGTCTTTCTCTCCATTTGGAAGCTTTGTAATTAGAACTTTTATTCCGTCTATTTGCTTTGTTGCTTGTGTCTTCTGTGGATTGACTCCCTTGTTTCTTCGTGTGCAATGCTTTATGAGCTTATTTTGAAAATCTATTTCTGATTTGGTTTTTAAGTGTTGATGTCAAGTTTCTTGATTATAATTTGTTCTTCTCTGTTGTGGGTTCTCTATTGGAAGGACTCCCTTTAGCATTTCTTGTAAGGTTGGTCTGGTTTTCACAAAATACTTTAATTTCTGTTTGAGAATGTCGTGATTTCACTCTCATATTTGATGGACAATTTGGCTGGATATAGAATTCTTGCTTGAAAGTTCTTTTCCTTCAGTGTTTTATATATGCTGCCCCATTGCCTTCTTGCCTGCATGGTTCCTGCTGAGTAATCAGAATTTAACCTTATTGCTTGTCCATTGTAGGTGACATTTCTTTTTTTCCAGGCTGTTCTCAAGATTCTTTCTTTGTCTTTGGTTTTGGAGAGTTTGATTATGGTATGTCTTGGTGTCTTTCTCTTGGGATCAGTTCTGTATGGGGTTTGTTGAGCTTCTTGGACAGATATCTTTTATTCCTTTTCATCATTAGTAGCCATCCCAAGCATACTCAAAACAAAACCCCAGAGCCAGAAGCAATTGTGAAAACACAGGAAGTGAGAACTCAATACTTGGAGAAGAATGTGAATTGTGTTTTTCTTCAGTGGAGTGCTCTGTGTATATCTATGAGGTCAAGTTAGTTGATTGTGTTGTTGAATTCTTCTTTATCTTTGCTGAGATTTTTTTCTAGTTGATCTTGACAATGGTATATTAAAGTATCCTACGACTATTGTAGAGTTGTCTGTTTTTCCTTTCCCTTCAGTTAATATTTGCTTCCTTCCAAGGTATGGGGGAAATTTTCTGTTAGCCAGTCTTCCACAATTGTCTCAGTGAGTTTTTTTTTTTTTCTTCCTCCTCCTCTTGTTCTGGTATCCCAATGAGGCATATGTTGTTTCTTTTAATGTCATCCATATAATTCTTAGGTTCTGTTCATTTCTCTTCAATCTTTGTTCTTGTTTTTCTTCATACAGGCTGGCATCAAGGGATTTATCTTCTAATTGGGAAATGTGTTCTTCAGCCAGTTTTACTCTACTCTTTTGCCCTTCCACTGTGTTGTCTAACTCTGTAATTTTAGTGTTCATCTTCTGAATTTCTAACTACTGTTTTTGTATGACTTCTGATTGTGTATTTATCTTGTTATTTTGTTCTTGAATGGTTTTCCTGAATTTTTCTAGAGTACTGTCCATGTTCTCCTTGATTCTCTTTGTGGTTTCCTTGAGCTTTTGTAGAGTTCTATATACATATCTTCTAAATTCCTTCTCAGATAATTCTATTGCCTGTTATTCTTCCATGTTAGATAAGTCTTTAGCCTGGGGTTTTATTTTTATTGTCTTTTCCTGTTTTTTGTTTGATTTGAGATTGTCTGTTGTTTCCTAGACATTTTGAAGCTGTTGTCTTCAACTGTTAGTTTTGTATTGATATGTTTCATCCTGATTTTATGTTTCAATATATTTGCAAGTGTGGAGCTGATGTATTATTATTTTTATTTTCTATTATTTTTGTTATTAATTCAAATGTGCTGAGTTGCTCTCCAGTTTTCTTTGTGTTGATGGAATCACTGTTGGGAATGTGGATGCAGATTTTTGTTCATCATGAAGGGGATTTGGAGTTAGGACAAGCAAGTGTTGTGGTGGCTTAATGTGGTTCTTCTATTGGATGAGGTAGGAGAGAAGGGGAAAAAGAGAACAAAAAGAAAAAGAAAAAGAAACAAAATGCCAATAGTGAGTTACCGCTCTTTGTGTTTCCACAATTGCTTCTGGTTCTGGCCTTTTGTTTTGAGTCTGCTTGGGATGGCTACTAATGATGACATTTTGTTGTCAATCACAGACCTACAGTTCAAAATCAACAGAAACCCCATTGGTTAGGGGGCCACTACTTTCTGCTTGAGTTGGAAAGCTGCAAAAACCCCATACCCCAGTCAAATCTGTGCTAAAAAGCTGGAGTGGAAGAATTGAATCCAAACTTTTCACTGTGAGCTCATTCCAGGGCCCACCTATCCACAATGAGTTTACTCCCTTTCCCTTCTGCAGTCGGAACTCATTGGCTGACAAAGCCAAGGGGGTTTCTGCTCTGTTTCTCAGCAAGGTTATCCACTTACTCAGCTCAGCTCCCAAGGTTACCATCAGAAGGTCCAGGTGTTCAGAGTTCCCAAGGCCTCTGTGGGTTCCTTGGTTCCCCTACCCCCACCCTTTTTTTCTGTCTGTGGCTCTCCTGTGTATTGCTAATGAGTTTTCCGCTTCTCCACGTCTCACTCTCCCCGGCTGATTGGGCCGGTTTGTTTATTTTTTCCCAGTTGTTTAATCTGCTCTTTTTCTCTGTCTCCACTAAATCTGGCACCCTCTTACTTTACTTACTCAGCTGCTCACAGCTCCAGAATCCCTGCTACACCTAGTTTTTCAGGAATTAAGATGCTAGAGGGTCACAAATGTGTGGAATACAGGTATAACACCATCTTCCTCCTACCTCCAATCTCTTTAGGATTTTCATCAAGAAATGGTGTTGGATTTTATCAAATGCTTTTTCCACAGCCATACAGATGATCATGTGGCTCTATTTCCTTCTTTTACTGATGGAAGGTATTACTGTTATGGTTATATTTGTATGTCAACTTGTCTAGGCCTGGTTGAGTGACTGGGCAGCTGGATATAGTATTCCCCATGAGGAGACTGATAATCAAACTCCATGGTGGAATCTACCTGGAGCAGCTGAGTAGCTGCCTTTGGGTATGTGGTCTGCTTCTTGTATATATGGCATGCTTGGACCCTATGTGTAGCTGTGTCATTGCTCAGCAGTCTGCCATGCTCTGCCAATCTTGGTACTTACAATGGACTTAAGTTAATGGCCTGCTGTGTGGTTTGGTAACATCAGGACTGTGACTTTTTACTTGTCAAACTTGGGGCTTCTCAGCCTCAGCAGCCAGCAACTGTCTGAGTGAAGAAACACCTGTAGCTCCAGTGGGCCAGGAGTAGGAGACAGAGCTGGACCCCAAGGTTGAGGGGCTTTCACCCAGCCCCTAGAACCTGGCACTTTGAACTTGGACTTAAAGCCTCCAAATTGTAAGAATAAACTCCTGTTTGTTAAGGCCATCCCATCTGTGGTATATTCTTGTCAAATCAGTACTAGGTAACCAGAACAATTACTTTAAGTGATTTTCTAATGTTGAACCATCCTTACATTTCAGTAACTAATCCTACTTGATCACTGAGGTATCCACAGGGTGTTATGACTCTTTTAATATGCTGTTGGATTCTTTTCATTAGTATTTTATTGATGATTTTTGCATCTATATTCTTAAAGGATATTACCCTGTAGTTTTCTTTTCTTGTGATGGTGTTTCCTTGTTTTGGTATCAAGATTATGTGTGCTTCATAGAATGAAATAGGGAACATTTCTTCTTTCTCTATGTTTTAGAAAAGTTTAAACAGGACTGGTGTCAATTCTCCTCCAAATATTTGGTAAAATTTCCAGGTGAAGCCATCTGATCCATAACTTTATTATTATTATTTTGTAAGAAGGGTTGGAGATGGTTTGATCACTGATTCAATCTCTTCATTTGTTATGAGTATGTTAAGATTTTTCTATTTTCTCTTGAGTCAGTTTGAGTAGGTTGTTGCTTCTAAGAATTTATCCATTTCATCTGTCTTATCTACTTTGTTGTCATATAATTCTTCAGAATATTCTGTCATAATTCCCTTTATTTCTTTTAGATGAGTTGTAATGCCCCTTTTTCATTTCTTATTTTGGTTATTTCCATCTCTTTCCTCTGTCAGTGTGGCTAAACATTTGTCAATTTTTTGATCTTTTTAAAGAACCATATTGTTTTTCTATTTTCATTTTCATTTATTTCTTTTCTGATCTTTGTTGTTATATTTTTCTTGTAAGTTTAGGCTTACTTTTCTCTCCTGTATCTAGTTCTTCAAGTTGTAGAGTTAGATTGTTGACTTGAGATTTGTCCTCTTTTTTTTATGTAGACATTGATTGCTATAATTTTCCCTCTGAGTACTGCCTTTGCTGGATGTCATAAGTTTTGGTATTTGTGCTTTCATTTTCATATGACTCTAAGAAAACTGTGATTTCCTTTGTGATTTCTTCCTTGATCCATCGGTAGCTTTAAATTCACATAATGAGCTGTTTTATACAGCTTTCATTTTTAGAACACTTATAAGGTGAGTCTACCATGAACCGGTGATTTTCAATGAGGAGAGTGGAAATATCTTCACTCCCATGGCCAAAAGGTTTCAAATCTATCTGAGTGCCATTTATGAAACTACACATCTCCAGCCAATGAAATGTTCTGTTTCTATTTCCTTGGGGGTTTATGCCACCATTTTTGTCTCTAGAAAATACCCCTGCCTTTTTGTGAGCCATACTTACTGATGATGAGAATCCCTGTGGTCACATGCAACACATTTAATGAAATAAGCCTTATTTTCTTTGCCAGTAAAATGGAGACTACTGTGTAACTTCTTTGATTATTGTGAGTGTTCAGTGATAAACTTCATATAGAGTGGCTGGCTGTAAGTGATCAATATATGTTAGCTATTGTTTTCTTACTATGGTAGAAAAGTGATTTAAACCCACAAATATAGAGAAAGTATGGGAATTTATCAATGTAGCACAGTTCAATGAATGTCAAGTAACTATCATATGCTGTGGCTTCATGGTGAATAAAATATTACTTACTTCTTCAAGGTTCTTGCAATTCATGGGAAAGACTCTTGCATAAAAGGCTAGTCATAATGCAGTGTTTCATGAAACATATATTGCTAGAGGTATCTATAGGGTGTTATAGTAGCAAAGAGATGCAGAAAATAATTCAGCTGAAGTGAGATTGTGGGTTTAAGAAATATTTCTGGGAGTTCCAGTAAGATGGTGGACTAGGCAGAAAGACTGCACAGACCCTCTTAAACAAAGAAAAGGGAAACCAATTAACACAGAGACAGAAGATAATCCTGGACCCCTGAGCCTTGAAGGGAAGGATATAGAAGTGGACTAAACCCCAACTAGCAGAAGAATTTGCATGAAAATACCAAAAAAGG
>NW_006922185.1:835021-836336 GCF_000298275.1 Orycteropus afer afer | reverse complement strand
AATGGAACAGGAGGCTACTTAAATGTGCCCTTTATCCCAATTGAAAGATTTATATTCTCTACTGATATGCCACAGACGGTAGCACCAAAGAACTGTTCTTTGGCAAAGCCTCTGGAGCAAATATTTCCCCAAAAGAGTCCATATGATTTTGGATGATGTGGTTAGTCTCAATGTTTGTCATATTCTCATCTCTGTATTGCCTATCAGCTATAGTTGATGGGGAAACAAACAGGTGCTGGCTATGGAGACTATCAGCATGTTTTGTGACTTAAGGAAAGACTTCTTTTTGATGAATTGATCTGAATGTTTAATAACAAAAAATACACTTTATGTGTTTGAAGGTGAAAAAGCTCTCTGCCTAGTGTACAGTAAAGTGGATTTAGCCCTATTCTTAAATCACTTTCAGAGAGAAAGAAAGCATTATTAATTCATTTTCACATAATGCCAAGTTGTGAGGTATTTACTTTATGATTTCTAAGTTTCTGTAGTAAAATGAAGCTTTTTGAGATTACATATTTCTGGGAGCTCTGGTGGCATACTGCCTAAGGCATTTGACGGCTAACCAGAAGGCTGGTGGTTCAAACCTACCAGCTACTCCTCAGAAGGAGGACTGGGCACTCTAGTTCCATAGAGATACTGCCTCGGAAACCCAAGGAGGGGTCACTATAAGTTGTAATCAACTTGATGGCAGTGAGTTGGTTGGTTGGTAGAAAAATATGTTAGCACATCTTGAGATCTGAAGTTCCAAACATAGATAATCACTAGAAGAGAGATTTGGGAGGAAAAAAAAAAAGAATCTTGAAAGTGATCATGGCCAATAAAGTGATAATGGGGTAAGCTTATGATTTTTAGAGTTTTTAAAAACAGTCAATGTGCTTTCAGTGTGCATATGCCCAAACTCTTTTTCTTGGATTAGTGTGGCAATATCTCCTTTCCACAAAGCATCAGTAAGACTGTGATAAAAATAGTGTGTGAGAGGACTCTATAGAGAACAAGAGAAGATGATTTGAGTCATGAATAAAAACTTTTTAGTAAAACACAATAATTGTACTTGGCAAGTTAAATAAGCACCCAAGGAGTAAGTGATGGCCTTTCAGATATTCAATGCCAGAGAAATCTTTACAAAGATCAGTAGGGAATTTTAACTATGGAAAATTAATGATGTGTAATTGCTCTTGACATAAGCCTCTCAGGTATTCTCAGTATCAGGGAATTGGTAACCTGAGTAGAAAATGCTGTATTTGTAACTGTTGTTGTGTTGTTGTTGTTTGCCATCGAGTCGGTCCTGACTTATAGCGACCCCTCCTTGGGTTTC
>NW_006922185.1:810509-833055 GCF_000298275.1 Orycteropus afer afer | reverse complement strand
TCCAAATCTCTTGGCATAACTGAGTGAGCACCTCCAATGGGGCATCCGGGAATTGACAGTACTATGGTAACTGGAAAATTAACTTGTAGTGCGTTGTGCTGGAGATGAGAGAAGGGTAGAGCTGAGGGCTGTGTGCACTGCTGTATAGACCAGGGGTGGTCCTGCAGCAAAGAGGGGCTTTTGTCCACATTTGTCCTGACCTGCAGTGTAGGCCTCATGAGAATCTGGGCAGGACAAGAGTGTGATTGTGGGCACACTCAGCCCTGGGCCCATGGGGCCCCTAGGAAGCCAGACAGACCTCTCTTCTCTGAGCAATGGATCCGTGATCCCTCTGAGCCCACAGCTCTCACACTTGCCCTGTGGTGTGGCGTAGGTGGGAGATTCAAATGGCCTAAGCATGGTAGCCAGTCAGCAAGACCGTGGGGTGGATGTGCATAGCTGCCCCTCACCAGCCTTACCAATCTGAGTGACTATTGGAGGGGGGCAGTGGTGTCCAGACCTGCGCACTCTGCTGAGTTTGGGATGGCCACTCTGGCTAGGGCTGTTTCTAGGACCAAAAAACCAAAAAACAAACTCACTACCATCGAGTGGATTCCCACTTACAGCGACTCCTCCTTGGGTTTCCAAGGCGATTTCTCCAACGAAGTAGATTGCCCAGCCTTCCTTCGGAGGAGTGGAAAAAGTTATTTCTTTCTGCATTGAAGAAAGCAATTTGCAGAGCAGGGAAGGAATCTTCCAAGGAGAGAGACCATTTTAGAAAATAAAGGGGCGTCTGGTGAGGGTCTGCTGCTGGAAAACAAACCTCCATGTCAGTAGGTACCAAGATGAATACTTAACATGAAATCCATTGGACAGAGGGGGAAAAAAAATGAAAGTAAAGTCACCAACATGTATAAAATATTGATATAGCGTGTTTATGAAAATAATGTCTAGGGGTCACACAGTGTGTAAAAACATATAGTACATGTGTTATTTGAGTAAAAGATAGTATTGTTTTATTTTACAACTTCTGACATGTTTCAGTAAAGTTTACTCTTTAGAACAGTTTTAGATTTACAGAAAAAAGTGGAAGAGTATAAAAGTTTCCTTATAGCCTGTACCCACGGTATTATTAATATCTTATGTGTTCTGTGCATCATATATAGACATATTTGTTACAAATAATGAATCCATATTGATATATTATTATTAACCAAAGACAATACTTTATTCAAATATCCTTTGTTTTCCCCAAATGCCATTTTTCTGTTCAAGGATGCCAGCCAGGATTCCACATTACATTTAGTCATCATGTCTTCGTAGGCTCCTCTGACTGATATTTCGCCAGATTTTTTTGGATGATTTTGAAAATTTTAAGGAGTACTAGTCAGGTATTCTATAGAATCTTTTTAAAAGAGGATTTGTTAGCTGTTTTCATATGATTAAATTGGGGATATATGTTTTTAGAAAAAGTCCACAGAAATAAAGTATCATTCTCATCATATCATGTCAGGAGATTTTCACTTCTCTTTCTGTTACTGATTTTGATTTTAATTCCCTGATAGTCTGACAACCACAGAACTTACTTCAAAAGACTTATATCTTTTAAGTTAGTTAAGTATGCTTTATAGCCCAGAAGATGGTCTATTTTGATGAATATTCCAAACAAGTTTGAGATGTATGCTATTACTGGCAGACTATTCTAATTTATGTTTTTCTCTGCAAGTATCTTTGATTTTTTTCCTTAACTTTTTTTTTTATTTAATTTTTATTTACTCTATTCCCTTCAACCAAGTTAATATGTATCTTACTTTCTAGTTAGTGGTTTACCTCCCCCCCCACCTCTCACTCACTTCCGTCAAGTGGGATCCAACTCATAGTGACCCTTCCTTGGGTTTCCGAGGCAGTATGACTACGGAAGTAGATTGCCCAAACTTCTTTCTGAGGAGTGGCTGGTGAGTTTGATCTGCTAGCCTTAGGCACTATGCCACCTGAGCTCCCCATTCACCCCTAGTATCCATCAAAGAATGTGTCTTTTCTTGTGAAACTCTTTTCTTGACTTTTTAGCCTTAGTGGTCTCCTCCAATAGTTGTCCCTTTGTGATTGATTATTCACTCAGCATAATGTCCGCTGAGTTCATACATGTTATGAGATGCTTCACAGATACATCATTGTTCTTTAGCATTGCATAATATTCCATTGTGCATAAGTGCATTGCTTGTTGATCCATTCCTCCAGTGATGGACATTTAGGTTTCCATCATTTTGGTATTGTGAATAGTGCTATGATGAACAAAGGTATCTGTGTATCTGTTCATGTCATGGTTCTTATTGCTCTAGGATATATACCTTGTAGTGGAATTGCTAAATCATATGGTATTTCTATTTACAGGGTTTTAAGGAAGCACCATACTGTTTTCCACAGAGGATGCACCATTTTACAGTCACACTAACAGTGTACAAGTTTTCCAGTCTCTCCACACCTTTGCCAGCATTTATTTTTATTTTTAGCTTTACTGGGGCAGATTAATCTATAGATGCCAAATAGATTACTAAGTCTCTTCAGGTTCATTATATCCTTAGTAATTATTAGCCTGCTTAGTCTATCCATCACTAATAGAGGGGTATTGAAGTATAAAACAGTAATAGTGGATTTGTCTATTTCTCCTTGCAGTTCTATGAGCTTTTGCCTCATGTATTTTGACACTGTGACGAACATCCACTTTGGGGATTATTATGTCTTCTTAGTGAATTGGCTCCTTTGTTATATATAATGCCCTTCTTTATCCCTAATAATTTTCCTTGTTCTGAAATCTGTGCAATCTCAAATTAATATAGCAACTTCAGTATCATTATTGTTACAACAAGAGTGATGACTTCCAAAGCCTAATATGTCAATATTAATCCACAGGTAGATGTGTATTTTTATCTTATAGATGATAAAGTTTGAAGAGCTGCCATCACCACAGTTTAAATTCTCTCCAAATTATTTCCTAATATTTAGTGATGGTCAGTTAAATTAAAGACTAAACAAGACAATTATTTTCATTTGATACTCTCTCCAGTTTTAAATGAATTTTTTCAATCTATTACATTCCCTGGTGATGGACTAATTACTCCAAGATTAGAAATTGAAGAATGAAGTTTAATAAGCATTTAATAATATTTGCAAATAGAAGATACTATGGAGTATTGGGTAATACAAAGAAAAATATGAAACAAATGTTTCCCTTAAAGAATCCCTACCCTAAAACATGAAATATGCAGGTATATCTTACTATAATACCATGGGATATGGACTAAGCCAGGGTTTCTCAAACTGGGCACTAGTGCTATTTTAGGCCAGCTAACTCCTCAGAAGGAAGGTTGGGCAATCTACTTCTGTAGTGATACCACCTTGGAAACCCAAGGAGGGGTCACTATGAGTTGGATCCCACTCGATGGCAGTGAATTTGGTTTGGTTTAATTCTTTTTGTGGGGATCTGTTCTGTGCATTAAGGTGATCTGGTGGTGCAGTAGGTAAGGCATATGGCTGCTAACCAGAAGGTCAGTGGTTCAAACCCACTATCTGCTCCTCTAGGGAAAGATGAGGTAATCTACTTCCATAAAGATTTACAGCCTTGGAAACCCTTTGGGGGTCACTATGAGTCAGAATTGACTGAATAGCAGTGTGTATTATTCTGTGCATTATGGAATGTTTAGTAGTATTCTCAGCCTCTATTAAATGCGAGGACGAGCTCATGCCCAGTTGTGAAAACAAAATGACTCCAAATGTGATCAAATACCCTCTGGGAACAATTCCCACCGTTGAGATCACTGCACTAAATAAGCTAGAGCAACTGCTTCTGCTTAGGGTATCAGAGAACATTACCTCTGGGATGGGAGTTATGAGAATTCAGAAGGCCATTCTCATGTTCTCTGTCTACTTCTGACAGTAAAATGCAGAAAAGCACAGGCATTAGGGGATGGTAGAGGTGTTTAGTGAGAGTAGCTGGAATGTCTGCCACAGAACCAGCAGCCCACCAAGATCACTAACCTTGAACTTGCAAATAAGTGGGAAATAAACCTCTACTATATTTGAGCTAGTGTACATTTTGCATTTACTAGAACCATATTTGTTATGTACCGTCGAGTTGGACCTGACCCATAGCAGCCTGTTCTTGGGTTTCCAAGGCTATATCACTATGTAAGTAGATTGCCCAACCTTCCTTCTGAGGAGTGGCTGGTGGGTTTGAACCACCAGCCTTCTGGTTAGCAATCAAGTGCCTTAGGCATCATGCTACCATGCTAACTAAAACAAGTGACATGGGGGACTCATGTCAACACTCAAGGCAGAGCAGTGGAAGAGAAGAGAGTTTGTCAGGTGGAAGGGAGACATTTTATCTGTTGATTGAGCACAAATATTAGATATTGGGTATTTTTCCTGGACCACTGATCCTGTTATATTTGAAAAAGTTTCTGTTCAATAAGAATTGAGATACAGACTTCAAAATAAAAAAAATAGTTATTAACCATTCTACTGCAATGGATTCTGTTCTGAGATATAATTGTTCCCAAACATTGATTTCGTCTTCTTCAATTATTATTTTTTCCACACAGAAGCTTACATTCACTCCCTTTGCCCAAAATTCCCATCAAAAACACTTGCTTTACTTCAAAACTTCTAATTAATGTTATCTCAGTGTTTCCCTGGGTAGCTTGGTCTATTGCTCAAATATTCTTTTTACTGAAATACAGTTTTCCTAAGAAGATTAAAGGGCAATGTCTGTGGTTATACAGAGATGTGATTGAGCCAGCTGTTGCCTGGTCTGAGAAACCAATATAATTTTAAATTGGAGTAGGACTTGAGTGAAAGGCCACCTGTCTGTGCAGTTTCTGCAAACCCTTTGTTTCCATAGGAATTTCCATTGTCTGAGATTTTCTTACACTCTTTCCTTTACTGCCATTGAGTCAATTCTGACTCACAGTGACCCCTTTGGGTTTATGAGGTGGTAAATCTTTATGGAAGTAGATTGCCCAGTCTTCCTTCCACAGAGTGGCTGATGGGTTTGAACCACCAACCTTTTGGTTAGCAGTCAAATGCCTTAGGCACTACACAACCAAAGCTCCTTACCTGACACTAGGAAAATTTAATCTGAGAAAAATAACACTTAATGATTGTTCTGATGGAGTTTCTTTACCATTTCTCGTAGGTCTAGATATTTAAACTAAGAAGTAAAAATAATATAGGTAACTTATTGCTTTTAAACTAACATTTCTTTTTTTATTCAAATGAAGTGTTCAAAATGCATATGCAGCAGAAAATGTGGAGCTTTAACTTTTGATAGAAATGAATTCATGCAGAGCTAGTAAGGTATGTTTCCAAAATAACCCACCTGCTACAATTACTTCATAAATACATGTTGTTATTGTTGTTGTTACATGCCATCGAGTTGTCTCTGACTCTTTAGCGACCCCTCCTTGGGTTTCTGAGGCAGTATCACTATGGAAGTAGATTGCCCCATCTTCCTTTAAAGGAGTGGCTGGTGGGTTTGAACCACCAATCTTCTGCTTAGCAGTCAAGTGCCTTAAGCACTCTGCTACATAGCTCCTAGTAATCTCCTATAGGATAAGGTATTCTTCCTTTGTTGCTTTGATTTTTATTTAGGTGATGTGAATAGTTAATTTGGTTATCATTGGATATTACTGTCACATTAATTCTACTTTTGGTTGTTACTTTGTTGAAATATTGAAAAATTTTCCATGACAGGGTTTAAAGAAGGGTAAAAACTTCTTCACACCTATTCAGACAGAAAGAGATTTAATACAGAGAATTAAATGCTTGTGAAACATTTGAAAGAACTGAAAGATAGAACTCAATGCTAAAGCTGCAGAATTTACTGCTAGTATGTCATTGCTGATAGGTGTTGTCAAGGTGGTTCTAACTCATAATGACTCTATGTACATCCGAAAGAAATGCTGCCTGGTCCTGCGCCATTCTCACAATCATTGCTATGTTTGATCTCATTGTTGCAGCTACTGTGTCAATTCATCTTGTTGAATCCCTTTTACTTTTTTCACTGACCCTCTACTTTTCCAAGCATTATGTCTTTGTCCAGGGACTGGTTCCTCTAATAACACGTCCAAAGTACATGAGATGAAGTCTTGCCATCCTTGCTTCTAAGAAATATTCTGGCTACACTTCTTCCAAGACAGATTTGTTAGTTCTCCTGGCAGTCCATGGTATATTCAATATTCTTCACCAAAACTGTAATTCAAAGGCATCAATTATTCTTTGATCTTCCTATTCATTGTCTAGCTTTCACAAACACATGGAAAAAAAAAAAAAAAAAACCACCTCACTGCCATTGAGTCCGTTCTGACTCATAGTGATCTCTCCTTGGATTTCTGATGAGGTATTTCTTCAGAAGTAGATTACCTAGTCTTCCTTTTGAGGAGGGGCTGGAGTGTTTGAACCTCCAGTCTTCTGGTTAGCAGTAAAATACCTTAGGCACTATGCCACCAGAACTCCTTTAGAGGCAAAGGTGTCTGAGAAATGTAGTTTTTAGCTTTCGTGCCTTTGTAAAACAGCAAGGCACATTTGACAGAAGTTGAAATAGATGTTGACCAAACCAAATTACTATTTCTCCTGCATAGTAATAGAGGTGTCAGTTGAATATATATTATATAGGAAGTACCATTGTTATAGAAAACATAAGGACAACATTAAAACAAAATTTATGGGTGTGACCATTGAACACTTATTGGTAGAATTGGTAGTTAAGCCTTGACCTGAGAGAAAAATGAATCAGCAACTTTCAGCTGATCCCATTCACCCACCAGTTGAAGGGTATAGGCAGAGTCCTTGAAAAAACGCTAAGCAGTGGCCATATAAAGTTATTTATTTATTTATTTATACTAAATTAAGGTGTCTTCTTTTTTGCTAATAGAAAAAACAATTGAATGTTTCAATAAGGGAATTCAGATTTTCATTTTAGAAGGTCTTCTTTTTAAGTGGAATATGAAGAATAAATTGAATAGGGACAAAATTGAAGGTAAGCATAAAGATGAGAAACTTCTGTAGTTATATGGACTTAAAACAGGTAAAGAAAGGAGCTAGTAAGGTATGTTTCCAAAATAACCCACCTACCATGGAGACAAATGGGCAGATTTGAAAAACTTTAATATACATAATAATACATAATGTTATATATTTGAATGAATGAATGAATGCACTGCTGTGGAGTCAAATTCTACTCATAGAGATTCCTTCTTGGGTTTCCGAGGCAGTACCAATACAGAAGTAGATTGCCCAACCTTCCTTCTGAGGAGTGGCTGGTGGGTTTGAATTGCTAGCCTTCTGGTTGGCAGTCTAATGCCTTAGGCACCATACCACCAGAGCAGAGCTCCTATATATATATATATATATATATATATATATATATATATATAGCAGAGCTCCTATATATATATGCATATTTAGCATATGTATATGGGATATATTATACTATTGTATTTAAATTATAAAATTTATTATACTATAGTAAATAGGATATTTTATATAATTATACTGTAACATGTAGTATATTATTTATATTATATTATGCTTTTTTTTTGGCAAGAGACTATTTAACTGAAATAGAAAGCACAAGACGGATTTATTTGGGGATAAGAAGAGCTCAATTTTGGACATAGTAAGTTTATCATGCCTAGGTTCTTGGGTGGTGCACACAGTTTGTAACTGATTACTAAATGAAAGGTTGCTGGTTCAAATCCACCCAGTGATGATACAAAAGAAAGGCCTCATAATCTATTTCCATAAGGTCAGGGCCATTGAAAAGTCTTTGGAACACAGTTTTACTCTGAAACACATGGGTTTGCATTGAATCAGAATCAACTTGAGGATGGTAGGATTGTTTTCTTGTTATTGTTATTATTTTAATAGGACACTCAAGTAGACTTCCAAGGAGATATAGAATGAAAGCTCAAAAGAGCATTTAGGACTGAGTGTAAAGATTCAAGAAATATCATCATATTCATGGCAGGTGTAGCCATATGAGTAAATGGAGTTATGCAGGAGAGAATATAGAAAAAAGAAAAATACCTAGGACAAAACTTTCAAGAATGGAAACATTAAAAGAATTGGCAAAAATACAAATTCCTTTTTAAAATAAGGTAGAACTACTAAAATAGTAAGACTAAAAGTTAGAATAAGGACCATAAACTCTGGGAAGAGAAAAATTATCAATAATTCAAATTTTCTACAAGATTGAAAAAGACAAAAGTGTGCTCTGAGTTGTCATCAAGGTAGCTGTTGGACTCAGGAGAGAGGAGTATCAGTGTGACGGTAAGGACCGAAATGGAAGTGCGGAGGTCTGAGATGTGAGTGAGAGGAAGAAACGAGACAGCAATTTCAGACAACTCATTCAAGAGACATGAAAGAAAGAGGGAGAAAAGAATGAAGTAATTGGGGAGATTAGAAAATAAAGGGAGAGTTTTGTGTCATTTTATTTTAAGTTGAAGAGACTTAAGAATCCAACAGAGAACAATAGATTGAAATTGAAGAGATGAGTTGCTTCCAGGTTTAGTTCCAACAGGTAAAGAGGTTAGAAATTATCCTGGCCTTATGGCAAGAAAAAGTTTAACAAACTGAAACTCAGTAACTTTTATTGAACTTGTCACAGAATTGATGTTGCAGGTCAAACTGGCACTCAGAAATCTAGAGGGATGGACAGTCTGTTGTCACAGCCACAATTTTCTGCCACCAAAGTTATACACTTGTACACAAATCTAAATGGTAATTTTGACCAGTTGCTGGAGGATGAGTGTGGATCACCTTAAGAATGAGAAAGTCTGGAAGTTTCGTTCTTAGCCTAACTCCTACAGCCTCATGGATTTTATCTCCAGGAACTGCACCAGATTCTCGTGGTCAAGATAAATCCCCTCTTGGATCTAGGTAGGAGATCTTGGATACAGTGGGAGAACAATGTGGAACAAAACTGAAAATCAATTGCGTTAAAAAAAAGAACCACATTTGCTGGTGTGATTGAGCCTGATGTAACCACTGAGTCTATGGCTCCTAGCTGCCCTTCAGGTCTGGAATTGAACCCACTCCTGTGGCTTTCAGCCAAACAAAAGACAGGCATATGAGGTGAACATTTACACCAGCTAGAAACACTCCTTGGAGAGAATAGAAGGGCTGTGTATGCACAGGGAGACAGCTCAGGGGGCAGGAGTGCATGGGGGGTTGGACACAGGGAAGAGGTAACTATGGGGAGGAAGTGGGAGGGCAGCTGTTGCATTGTGGAAAATTGTCATCAGTGTCATGAGACAAAGTGTGTGTGAACTACTGTGTGGAAAGTGAATTTGCTCTGTAAACTTGCACCCAAATCACAATTTAAAAAAAAGAAGAAGAAAAATGAAAGAGAGAAAGAAAAGAAAAATCCCCTCTTATGTCTGATAGGAAGAGGAGAAAAGTAACCATAATAAAATGTTCCTAAAGCATTCTCCATAATGAAAGCCTATTGACCAGGGGGAAAAAAAAGACTATCAGAGTCTTATCCTATCTGGGGACAAGACATTTCTCTGGCTCTGGTTCTCTTTAGCCTTCCAGCCTTACTTAAGGGGCAGGAAGGGATATCTCAGAAGTATATATGAAGATCACAGGCCAGTTAAACATTTGATATTTAATTAAGGTATTATAGAACACTTCCCTTCCCCCACAAATGATCACCACACAAACAGAGCTCTGGTATAAAGGTGCAGCACATTTGAAAGAGCTGCAAGACCCAGTCTACCTAAGAAGTTCTTAGGGATTCAAAAAACTACACGACAGATGAAAACAAGGACACTAAAAAAATTCGAAACCTCTGGTATCTATGGCTATAGCAAACATTAAGACAATACAACTCTTAACCAGATTAACATCAAATCTGGCACTAAAGATCTATTTATCTCACTTGCTGCTACTCAGCTTTCAACAAAAAGTTATAAGCATGTTAAAAGGTGAGAAAATATAAAGTCTCAAAAGTCAAAACAAGTATCAGAACCAGATTCAGTTATGAAAAAGATTCTTTAATTATAAAAAATAACCTTAAAATAACTATGATTAATATATTTGGCCTCTACTGGAGAACATAAACAAACAAGAACAGAAGGGTAATGTAAGCAGAAAGATTCAAAACACTGAGAGAATCAAGAAACACATTAGAAAAAAAGAAAGAAAGAAAAAACAATCTAGCAGAAATGAAGATTGCCTTTGCTCATCAGCATATTGGACATGACTGAAAAAACAGTCAATGAGCTTCAAGATAAATCAATAGAAAATTTCCATATGGAAATCCAAATAATGAAAAGAGTGGTTAAAAATATAACAACACATCCAGAACTGTAGGACCCTTTCCAATGGTATATTGTATACATAACTGGAATACCAGAAGGATCAGGAGAGAATGGGGAAGAAGTATTTGAAGTAATAATAGGCAAGAATTTTCCAAAATTAATGAAAGACCCCAAACTACAGATTCCAGAATCATAAATAACATTAAGCAGCCTAAAAACTAAAGAAGAGAACCTAGAAATAAGATAGAATAGGATTTCTGAATACAGCAGTGGGATGTGATCCAGATAGCAGTTGTTGTTGTTATGTGCCGTGTCAAACCCGACTCAGAGCAACCCCTCCTTGGGTTTCTGAGGCAGTATCACTATGGAAGTAGATTACCCCATCTTCCTTCCAAGGAGTTGCTGGTGGGTTTGAACCACCAGCCCTCTGGTTAGCAGTCCAGTGCCTTAGGCACTACGCTACTGAATACTGACATGAGAGACCAGTTTCTACTTTATCAAGAAAAGAGGTCAAGCTAGATGTGGATTCAGGAAATCTTGCTTGGTGTTAGAAAGTTGAAGTAATATCACTCTGAGAGCTCCTCTTATCGTTGTCCTCCTCTTCCTCTTCTCTTCTTGTTTTGCAATACAACAATAATTTCTGATTATGACAGATTTTGGAGAAAGAGTGCAGGTTGCAAATTTAAGGAGTGTGGTGAACATTTTTTGAGTGTGGAATGCCCAGTTTGGGAGAAAAACTGTATATTCATGATTCTGTGATTTCACTAGTGTTCAGGATTCTGAATGTAGTTTTTATTAAGACACTGGATATTTGGATTCATTAAGAGTGTGCTGGTCAGTTATATAGGGAGAGAATACATGAAACCCTTTCCCCATGAACCTTCTCCACCTACCCTGACCCAACCCTTGACTTCACCTCAGCAAGAATTTTCTCTCCTTGTAACCACATAGTATTTATACATTATTTTCATACAAAATACTGTAGAAGGGCTGTTAACTTCTATCCTTTTTTGGAACAAAATATTGTATAAAAATAAACAAACATAAAATAAATTATTAATGTGTGTACTTTAAAATGATTTATATACCTCCTTTATTTCTCCTTCTATGCTATATATGTGTATGTATAAAGTAATGATTTGTGGTGGGATAATATTTGAAAATATTATTTCATTTGCATTTACCTGCCCTTTTACTTTTTTCCTAAATATTCCATTTACCTCCTCATATTTGGCAGCCAGATGGAAAGACACCAATATAGTAAAGGATAGAAGAAAAAGACTCATGCTTAGTTTTTGTGTATAAGGTCAAAATATGAACAGATTGAAAGACAATGCAAACAGGTAAAATAGACTTCCCTTTTCTTCCCAAAGAAAGAAACTACCATGACCACTTCTGGATAATCAGAAAGAAAATAGCATCTGGGAAAGAAACATGGTGTTGGAAGATGTGTGGGAGCCAGATATTCTTCCATCATACCAGTATCTTGAGATGAGAGGTTGTTGTTAGGTACTGTTGAGTCATCTCTGACTCATAGTGACCCTAGGCACAGCAAAACAAAACACTGTCCAGTCCTGTGCCAGCCTCACCATCCTTGCTATACCTGAGCCCATTGTTGCAACAACTGTATCTATCCATCTTGTTGAGGGACTTCCCCGTCTTTGTTGACCCTCCACTTTACCAAGCATGATATCCTTCTCCAGGGAATGGTTCCTTCTGACAACATGACCAAAGTAGGTGAGATGAAGTCTAACCCGTCTCGCTTCCAAGGAGTATTCCAGGATAGATTTGTTAGTCCTTTTAGTAGACCATGGTACTCTTAGCATTCTTCTCTAACACCACAACTCAAAAGTTGTGGTCTTCCTTACTTCCTTCTAGTCTTCCTTATTCATTGTCCAGTTCTCACATGCATAAGAGGCGATTGAAAATACCATGGCTTGGGTTAGGTGCACCTTAATCTTTGAAGGGATATCTTTGCTCTTTAGCACTTGAAATAAGTCTTTTACAGCAGATTTGTCCAATGCAAAACTTTGTCTGAGGTCTTGACTGCTGCTTCCACTGGTGTTGATTGTAGAACCAAGTAATATGAAATCTTTGACAAATTCAATCTTTTCTCCATTCACCATGAAGCTGTTTATTGGGCCAGTTGTGAGGATTTTTGTTTTCTTTATATTGAGGTGTAATCCATATGGCAGATTGTATTCTTCGATCTTCATCAGTAAGTGCTTCAAGTCATCTTCACTTTCCCCAAACAAAGCTGTGTCTTCTGCGTATCACAGGTTGTTGATGAGTCTTCCTCCAATCCTGATGTCATGTTAGTCTTCACATAATCCACCTTCTCAGATGATTTGTTCAGCATACAAATTGAGTAAGTAGGGTAAAAGGATACAACGTTGATGCATTCCCTTCTTGATTTTGAACCATACAGTATCCCCTTGTTCTTTTTGAATGACAGCCTCCTGATCCATGTACAGGTTCTTCCTGAGTACAATCAAGTGTTCTGGAATTTTCATTCTTCTCAATGTTATCCATAATTTGTTATGATCCACACAATTGAATGTTTTTGCATATTCAATAAAACATGAGTAAACATCTTTCTGGCATTCTTTTCTTTCAGCTAAGATCCATCTGACATCAGCAATGATATCCCTTGTTCTACATCCTCTTTGGAATCCAGCTTGCATTTCTGGAGGTTCTCTGTCAATATACTGCTGAAATAATTTTTGAATTATCTTCAGTAAGATTTTATTTGCATGTGATATTAAGGATATTTTTCGATAATTTCCACATTCTGTGGAATCACTTTTCTTTGGAAAGGGTACAAATACGGATCTCTTCCAGTCAATTGGCCAGGTAGCTGTCTTCAAAATCTCTTGGCATAACTGAGTGAGTGCCTCCAGCGGGGCATGTATTTGTTAAAACATCTCAATGAGTATTCTGTCAATTCCTGGAGCCTTGTTCTTCACCAATTCCTTCAGTGCAGCTTTGACTTCTTCCTTCAGTGCCATTGGTTCTTGATCATATGCCACCTTCTGAAAGGTATGAACATTGACTAATTCTTTTTGGTACAGTGATTCTGTGTATCCCTTCCATCTTCATTTGATTCTTCTTGCATCATTCAATATTTTGCCCATAGAATCTTTCAGTATTGCAACTCAAGGCTTAAATTTTTTTTTCCTGAGTTCTTTCAGCTTGAGAAATGCTGAGCGTTTTCTTTCCTTTTGGTTGTCTAATTCCAGGTCTTTGCACATTTCATTATAGTAATTGGCTTTGTCTGCTCAAGCTTCTCTTTGAAATCTTCTGTTTGACTCTTTTATCTTGTCATTTCTTCCATTTGGTTTAGCTACTCTCTACTCAAATGCAAGTTTCATAGTCTCTTCTGACATCTATTTTGGTATTTTCTTCCTTTCTTGTCTTTTAAATGACCTTAAATGACCTCTTGCTTTTTTCATGGATAATAGTCTTGATGTCATCCCACAATTCCTCTGGTTTTCGGTCATTGGTGTTCAATGGATCAAATCTATTTTTTAAATGATCTCTAAACTCAGGAGGGATATTATCAGGGCCATCTTTTGGCTCTTCTGCACTTTTTTTTAATTCTCTTCAACTTCGACTTGAACTTCTATATGAGAAGTTGATGGTCTATTCCACAATTATCTCTTGGTCTTGTTTTGGCCAAAGATATTGAGCTTTTCTATTTGCCTCTTGCCACAGATGTAGTCAATGCGATTCTTGTGTACTCCATCTGGTGAAGTTCACATGTACAGTCATTGCTTATGTTGTTGAAGAAAGATATTTGCAATGAATAAGTCATTGGTCTTGCAAAATTCTATCATTATATCATTTATCAAATAAAATCTCTAGCATTATTTCTATCTCCAAGGCCATATTTTCCAAGTACCAGTAACTCTTCTTTGTTTCCAGCTTTTTCATTCCAGTCATCAGTGATAATCACCACATCTTGATTGCATGTTTGGTCAATGAGAGGCTTGATGACCAATATAGAATGTTCTTTGATGTTCTGGAGAATCTGAGAGTAGTGAGAGCTTGAGGTGTACTTTAAAGACAGTAGGATTGCAAATGCAATACTTTTTGCCACCAGGGTACAGAACAGCAATCAAAGACTCTTAGTTTCTCCTGAATCCTTGGTGGAATGGGAGAAAATCAGAAAATTACCATGGGACTTTAATAGGGCACTAAAATCACCTGAAAAAGAAAGACAGAGACAGAGAGAGAGGGAAGAGAGAAGAGAAAAGAAAGAAATAACAAGAGCACACAGATGTTTTATTAGGAAGTTATCGTGCAGGAATATGAGAACTTTTCATTTCACCAGAAATATTTTGCATCACAAATATTTTGGGTGAACCATTAAAGTGTAAATAATACCAAGGAATCAAGGTGGCTGTTGCCTGTGAGGGATTGACAGGGGTTGGGCATCTCGCCTAGAAGCAATCACCTGCCACCTGTGCTTAGAGTACAGCCTGGAAGAATGCTTCAGCTGGGGGGGTCCTTGAAAGTTGCCAGCAATAAAAAACAGAATCTCCCTCTTCATAACTTTGAGGGGACAAGGGTCATGTAAACCACTGTGAGTTTAGAATCTACCTCAGACAAAAGGGAATAAAGTGGGAGATTTCTTTCTTTTTTTTTTTCATTTCAAAGATGTGAGTAGATCATAGTTGTGAACTGAGTGAGGAATCACTGGATTGGATAGAGGTCAAACCTGAAGCTGACTTGATTAAGTTGTCTGACATTAGGCAGGCTGGGGCCTAGAGCCAAAAACTAAATTGAGTTCCAAAAAAACCAAACCGCTGACTGCCGTCGAGTTGGATCCGACTCATAGTGACCCCTCCTTGGGTTTATAAGGCAGTATCACTACGGATATTTTAACTTCACACACTTATGTTTTGGGGGCTTGTTGTGACTGTATAATGCATGCTACTAGATAGGCTCAAGAACTATAGTGGCATAGTGCCTAAAGCATTTGACTGCTAACCAGAAGCCTGGCAGTTCAAATCCACCAGCCACTCCTCTGAAGGAAGATGGAGCAATCTACTCCCATAGAGATATAGCCTTGAAAACCCAAGGAGGGGTCGCTATGAGTTGGATCTGACTCAATGGCAGTGAGGTTTTTTTTTTTTTTTTGGTACAGACCCCTGTATTTTGTATAAACATGTAGATTGCCATAATGCAAACTATAGTAAAAACAAGCAGAAGTAAATGACTTTTGTTTTCTCTTTTTTTTTTTTTTTTTTTGAGAGGAGTGCTATCATTGCCATTTATGTTAATTATCTATTGCTGCATAAGAGATTTTGACAAATTATGTGACTTAAAAACAACACACCTACACTATCTTAGTTTCTACGGATAAGGAATCTGAGCATGGTTTAGCTGGGTTCTCTTCTCACGAGGCTGCAAGCTATGATCAAGGTGATAGCCAGAGTTGATATCTCACCTGAAAGTTTAACTGAGGTTGAACTGGAAGTTCAATGAAGTTCACTCACATAACTGTTGCCAGAATGCAGTACCTTTTAGGCTCTTGGACTATGGGCCTCAATTTCTAGTGGGCTGTTGGTCAGAATCTGTCCTCACATACTCGGCAAGTTGACCTCCCAAACATGACAACTTGCTTCCTCAAAAGTAGCAAGGGAGTGAGCAAGATTGAAGTCAAGATTTTTTGTAATCTAATTATGTGAGAGTTGTCCCTCAATGTTAAGGTATTTTATGAGTTAGAAACAAGTTGTTCAAAAGGAGGGAATTATGTAAGGCAGTGAATACCAGGAGGTGGGAATCCCTGGGGACATCTTAGAAGCTGCATTTCATACAATTTGACTCTATGCTTCAAATGGCTCAAATATAGATTTATGAATCATTGTATATTAAAACAACAGCTGAATGAAATGTGTTTATACACTGTCCATAGCATAAGCTTTGAAAATGCTTCCTTTTGTGTATAAACAAAAGAGTGTCATTCTCAGGAATCACAGACAAGTATTAAGGCTGCCTTTTCTTTTTATCTTTCCCCTACTGGCTTACCACAGAGTTGAGAAATAGCTTGGAGCCTGTAGCCCTTGTGTCAGGATCCTTGGAGATAATAGCTGGAAAATACAGCAAAATCTTGCTTTCCTTTTCTTTTGACAGGCAACTCTTTTGCAGCAAAGCATTCAGAGTTTCATAGCTCTTAAGACTTCCTTAAAGTTTTTCATTTAAGGCAGTTGAATTCTCCTCTTTTGCCTTTATACAGCCATTTCTAAATCATCCCACTGGGTGATAATTAATGCCTGACGGCATCATAAAAGCACAACCTGCTTGAAGATTTGTCTGAAAGTATTGTTTCTGAAGTGACTGCAGACCAAAGCAGAATTAGCCTTCAAAGCTATTAGAATACAGCTGAAAGGAAGAATGGATTATGCCTCAGCAATATTATCCCTGCCTAGCAGGTTTTAAAAAAAAAAAAAAAAACACTTTTATTTCAAGAAACTTGATTCTCTTAATTCTTTGATTCTGGATAAGCTACTATTGTCCTCATTCCCTTTCCTTTGGCCACTATTGTAACTTTTGCTGTTACTCATTTGCCTGTATCTTCCACTGCTTCGCACAAAGTAAGGGCACACTTATTTGTTGGAGAGAGAAAGAAAATGACTACTTTTTCATATGTAATAAAGTACTTAACACTTCTCTTAAGCTTACACATATTTTCTAATGACTCTTGTTGCTAAATATAGTACATCTGGGAGTTTTGGTGGCATAGTGGCTAATGCACTTGACTGCTAACCAGAAGATTGGCAGCCACTCCTCAGATGGAAGGTTGGGCAATCTACTTCCATTGTGAGGTTGTTGTTGTTGTTGTGTGCCATTGAGTCAGACCTAACTGATAGAGACCCCTCCGTGGGTTTCCGAGGCAATATCACTATGGAAGTAGATTGCCCCATCTTTCTTCCGAGGAGTGGCTGGTGGGTTTGAACCGCCAGTCTTCTGGTTAACAGTCAAGTGCCTTAGGCACTATGCTACCAGAACTCCCCATTAAAATGTTAAAGAGTAAAAAGTGTCACTTTGAAAACTAAGGTGTACCTGGTCTAAGTCATGATATTTTCAGTAGCCTCATAGGCATATGAAAGCTGGATAGTGATTAGGGAAGATTTCAGAAGAATGGATGCATTTGAATTGTGGTGTTGGGGAATAGTAGTGAAAATATCGTGGACTGCCAGAAGAACAACAAATCTGCCTTGGAAAAAGTACAGCCAGAACACTCCTTAAAAGGGAGAATGGCCTAAGTTTGTCTCATGTACTTTGGTCTTACTGTCAGAAAAGACCAGTCCCTGGAGAAGGACATCATGTTTGATAAATGAAAAAGGGGAAGACTAGATGAGATGGATTGACACAGTGGCTATGACAATGGGCTCAAGCATAGCAAATACTGTGAGGATGGTGCAGGACCTGGCAGTGCTTCATTCAGTTGTACATAAAGTTGCTATGACTTGGAGCTGATTCTATGACACCTAACAACAACCTATAGTACATTTGTTGGGTTGTGTAAGATACTGCATGTTGTACGCATCTTTGCCAAAGATGTCACTGGCCTAATGTCCAGAATCTATGAATATGCTGTGCATGGCATAAAGGGCCTTTATAGATATAATTATTTCAGGATGGAAAAATTATCTTGGATTTTCCTGTTGGACCCAGTGTAATCACAAGAGTCCTTATGAGAGGGAGTCAGGAGGGTGATAATAGGGAAGATGTGATGACAGAAGCAGAGGTTGGGAGGATATGGGGTCAGAAGCTCAGAAATGTTGGCAGATTAAAGAAGCCAGAAAAGAGAAGGAAACATGTATTATCCTCTAGACCTCCACAAGGAACACAGCTTTGCTAACACCTCTATTTTAGTCCTGTGAAAGCCATGGACTTGTGATCTCCAAAACTGTTAGATAATAAATTTGTGTCATTTTAAGCCACAAAGTTTGTGGTAACTTGTTTTAGCAGCAATAGGAAACATACATTGTGAAAGTTTCTAAAATGATTGGACATTTTACTTTCTCACCAGCCATGCACAAGTGCTCCAGTTGCTCTACATTCTAGCCTATCGTCAGACTTTTGAATTTTATACTGTTATCTCACTATGGTTTTAAATTGCATTTCCCTTGTGACCAAAATATGTCACACACCTTTTCATGTGGTTACACTCTGTTTATGCATGTTGTAAATAGCCTATTAAAATTTTGCCTGTTTTTATAGAGTGACATGTCTCATTATTTATGTAGATTTAAATTGCTATCTTTC
Organism: Orycteropus afer afer; assembly: GCF_000298275.1. Taxonomy (NCBI): domain Eukaryota; kingdom Metazoa; phylum Chordata; class Mammalia; order Tubulidentata; family Orycteropodidae; genus Orycteropus; species Orycteropus afer. The sequence continues at coordinate 814,480 of NW_006922185.1, read as the reverse complement.
GTGCATGATTTTGAAAGAATGTCACAAATTTCAAGCTAAAAATACACATACAAATGTTTCCTACTATGAATAAAACTCTATATAATAACGTGAATAAACAATCACTTGAATTTTAGAGATCTGGTGTGGAATACTACCCAGGGGTCTCAAAATTGTCTAAGAGAAAGAGTGCTCATTCAGGTTAGATGAACTAGAGTTACTGGCCTTGGACTTAATCATTCGATGAAATAAGAAGACTGTCATTTTAAACTGTGGATTTGTGCCCCTAGATAACTCTTCTTGATCAGTTTTTATCATAGCTTGTCTCATGAGACTTAGGGATATTTTACTTGTATAGCTTGGCTGGATTTATCACTGTTCAGGTAGCTCTTCTTGACTTAAGCCACTAATGTCTTCCATGTCCGAATTCCAAACTCATCAGGAAGTAAGTCCCTGAAGAGTCTTATTACCATCAAATTGTGGAGTCTGGGTTTGTTGTCTGTTGTGTACTAGATATTAAATCGATCTGAAGTGACAAATACAAATACAGATAGCTAATAAAGGTAATAATCTGTCAAAATAAACATATTATAAAATTGTTATAAAGCTCAGAATGATGTTTATGGTGATTTGCTATTGTAATTAGAATACATTTGTCAACTTCTCTTTTTTGTTTTGTCTGTTTGAGCTTCTGTGCTGTGTCATTCTCATTCTGTTAAATTTTGTTTTTGCATGGAATCCTTTAAATATTTTTAATTAATTTTAATTTAGAAAAAGGCCATTTTGGTATTTAGTGATTGAAACTGTCAAAATAATATTAATGAAGAATTCAGTTCATTTGCACTTACATGAAATTTTATGATTACTCTTGGATAATTTGCAAATAGGTTTTTTTTTTCACATTTTAATTATTTTGCTCAAAGTTATACTCATATTAGCAATGATTATGATGTATCACTTTCAAATTTATTTTGCATCTTCATTGCACTTTTCCACAATGAACTTTTCCTCCATTTGTATTAATTGCTTTGGAATGAACAAAAACCATGCCAGTAACTCTACCATGTTCTAGAAACCTTGTGTTAACCAGGAAGACATTATGCCATATACATTATGAAAAATGTTAGCTTTTTTACCTTTAAATACCACAGCTACCCCATACCACAACACCATAATTTTCACCTGCATTTCCTCACTTGTACTATGAAAACCTTTTGGATTGTGATTCTAAGCATTAGCACCAGTTATCATCACCAATAGACTTCCTATGGCATCAGAACAGTAAATGACACAGTTAGGAAGAAATGCTAAATATCAAGGTGATCAGTAAAGCCTAGATCTGGAAGATGAATCTTCTCCTTTTCGCCTCCCACTAGATCGACTATTCTGAAATGGAAAAAGTTCATAAGTGGTCATATAAGATTGTGGTAAAGATATAGCAATCAATAATTCTTAACATGAAATAGTGTCCAGCTCAGTAATGTCCCTTGTACGCTTGTATTTATTCTCCCTCATTTCCTTTTTTACTAAACTTTTCTGCCATTACTACTTCCCTATGACTTAACTCCATAATAATAACACATTAGTAGAATGCATACTTTCTCATTTTCTAGAGGGAAATAGGCTAAAACAGCTGGTACCAGGATTAGTCCTAGAAAGCGGAGCCTCAGGATGTGATTTCATTTCAAAGCTGTGTCATTTACTGTTCTGATGCCATAGGAAGTCCATTGGTGATGATAACTGGTGCTAATGCTTGGAATCACAATCCAAAAGGTTTTCATAGTACAAGTGAGGAAATGCAGGTGAAAATTATGGTGTAGTGGTATGGGATAGCTGTGGTACTTAAAGGTATGAAGCAATTTAGATTTGTGGAGTATGTTGGTTTTCATTGCCAACACTGGAAGTTTTTGAAAAAAGTGACATGAAGGATTTGCAGAGCCAACCGACAAACTATGCTATGCTGTGAAATCTAGTGGGCCCATATGGCAGTGTCTACAGAGGGTTTGGGGGCTCTGGTAGCATAGTACCTAAGGCATTTGATTGCTAACCCAAAGGCTGGCAGTTCAAATCTATCACCCATTCTTTAGAAGTAATATTGGGCAATCTACTTCTGTAATGATACCGCCTTGGAAACCCAAGGAGGGGTAGCTATGAGTCAGATCTGACTCGATGGCAGTAAGTTTGGTTTAGTTTTTTGGTTACAGAGGGTTTAACCTCTGGCAACAACAGACAAATTATACTGAAAATCATGATCAGATTTTCATTATTAGGGTGGCCAGAATGCCATGCAACCTACCTCTATTGCAGCAATTCCTTTCCTTAGAATCTCCTTTATTGCATTGTGAGAAGATCACTCAATCTCACTGATGGAGTAGGAAAGAATTAAGGCCTAGTTCACAGATGGTGGAGGCATCATATGTTGGTGCTGGCCTTATGTGGACTCGATCACAACCTTATTCAATTGTAGTCCTAAAGTATAATGATGAAGCAATATCTTTCCAGTGGTCATACAAAGTCTCACTTTGTATGAAGGGAGAAGTGATCTGAGACATAGAGATATAAATTTCCTTAAAATGGCAAATGGTTCAGCTTGTTGATAAGAGGCCCAGAGGAAATAAGCCTGAAAAATAAGCAAGAAGTAGTTCTGAGAAGAGAAATGTGGATGAATTTTTAGAATGAGCACAAAGCCTGCAGCTTTTTATGTTTCAATTTAATGTTCAAGAGAGGGCATTGACCAATGATACGCTATCAACAATAGAACTCTATCCATTTCCCTAGAGTGATCTCATTAATTTAGTGGCCATGGTGCCAAGGATAGAGGTTATTAATGGGCCTAAGAACTCAGTTTAATCAAAGTAATTCCAGCTACTGCCTCTGCTAAATGTTTAATCAAAGGAGTCTGAGCCCTGAATATGGAAATTTCCTAAGAAGAAAAATATGCTTTCATTATGACAAGTGAATTATAGCACACTCCTACCATTTTGGAGGGGGAGGTATTTGTTCTTCATAGAGTAAGTATACACTGTGGATATAGGTCTACCTTTGCTGTTTGTGGTACCTTCTTGGGCACAAAATTCTGAGGGCTTATAAAGCAACTAATGTATTGGTTTCATTTCTTGTATACGGTCTGAGAACGAGTGAAAAGCATATGCAAAAATGTTGATATAGCTATAGGATCCATTGAACTTAGAACATATGCAGAAGCAGCCTGTGTTATAGAATAGTGTAAAGTTGGCTAAGTGTTCAATTTGGGGTCAATGTACTTCCAAGGAACAATGGCACTCTCCTCCAAGGTAAGATACATGTGATGAGGTTCATATGATTAACTAAAATAAAACATTAAATTCACTGCCGTGGAGTCGACTCAACTTGCAGCAACCCCTCCTTGCATTTCTGGGGCAGTATCATTATGGAAGTAGACTGCCCAACCTTCCTTCTGAGGAGTGGCTGGTGGGTTTGAACCACCACCCTTCTGGTTAACAGTCAAATGCCTTTGGCACTACGTCACAAGAGCTTCCACATGATTAACTAGAGACCTTATAAGATACGGTTAAGCAACCAAGGATAGAAGTACAAATAGCCCCCAGAAACTGTCACCCCCAGAAACTACTGCTATTGAGTCAATTCTGACTCATAGTGATGCTATAGGGGAGAGTAGAACTGCCCCACACAGTTTCCAAGGCTGTAAATCTTTACAGAAGCAGACTGCTACATCTGTCCTCCATGGAGAGGCCGTAGGGTTTGAACCAACAACTTTTGCTCAGCAGCTACAAGCTTCACCCAATGCCCTACCAGAGGTCTTTAAGAATTTGTGCTTTCTCACCCTTTTGGCAAGATGGCGGACTAGGCAGAAGGATTGCACAGACCCTCTTCAACAAAGAAAAGGGAAACCAATAAATACAGACACAGAAGATAATCTTGGACCCCTGAGCCTTGAAGGAAAGGATGCAGATTTGGACTAAACCCCAACTAGCAGAAGAATTTGCGTGAAA